>NW_019942614.1:17846-43952 GCF_002910315.2 Salvelinus sp. IW2-2015 | reverse complement strand
TCTCCTACCGAGGTCCAGGTACCTCGTATACACTGTGTTGGTAGCTTTTGCAGGAGGAAGACCACTTAAAATGTTAAAGACATGCCAGCCTTCACCCAAGTTACTTGTCATGTTTTGTCTCTTTATATCATGTCTTTTACATGGTCTCCTTGTGACTTGCGCTCTGCTAGTATGCTTATTAGGTTTCTTTCCCTCTTCTATCCTTCTCTCTCCCCCCCTTACTCACAACCTCTCTCCCTCTCTCGCTTCTCTCTCAGTGCGTGATCGTTCCGTTCCTGCTCCCATGCTGTTTTATGCTAATAAGTTTCTAACGACCTCATTTACTCTTTCACACCTGTCCTCCCCTATTTTGCCCTACCTGATTAAGTCCCTATTTCTCGCCTACTGTATTTTTCCGCTATCATAGGTCCTTGTCGGATTCTTGTTTGATGTTTGCTGTCTCTGTGTCTAGTGTTCGCCAGAGCCTTTTACGGTTAAAAGTAGCCTTTTACAGGTTAAGTAGGCCTATTACACTTGCGTATAGTTAGCACTGCTTTTTGCCTTCTTCAGATGCGCGTTGTGTAGCAGGTGTCTATTAAGTGAGCCTTACGGCCTGTGCCTCCTGAAGGCGACCTGCGTAGATGCTGTCGTCGCGTCTCACAGTCGTTTCCTCTCTACTGACGAGAGGATTTCAGTTTCCTGTTTTGGATTTACCTTGATTTAATATCGAGAAGTTAACATTGCATTGTTTGTTTAATTACTGGAATAAAAAGACTCTGTTGCTCTATTACGTCGCTTTTTGGGTCCTCATCACTAGCAATAGAATCAGACAGAATCCGACGGCAAGATTGGAGTAGGCGCCAACGGTTACTATGCGATTCTTCTCTAACACATAGCACCGTCGAGTTTCAAGAGCAATGTCGCAGGACACGAGCAGAATTGTTTTGCTGCTCGTCATGCCCGTTAGTGAAGAGCCAACTCTTGGCCCGCTCTCAGGTTCCGATCTCTTGGACATGTTATCAAGGTCTTGCTCTCGTGGCCACCAGTACGTTCCTGGGTCTTCCGAGTCTCCGGAAACCTAGGGTTAATAACCCACCTGTTACTACTGGGTACGGCCCACTGCCTATGTCGTCCTTTCCACCCTAGTATTTACTAGGGAAGTATTTGGTTCTCTCTCCGCCCCAACACGTACTCAAGGAGAGAAGAGCTCGGATCGCTTACGTATCAAGTCACTTCTTTACTGGTCGGGGCTTCGGGAAGGGTGGGGCACAGCTACTCCTGGGAATTGGCAAGGGCTTGAGGTGTATTACTCATGAACGATTATCAGAACTTTAAAGAGGGAGATGATACGGCGTTTTTGATCGTTTTATCAGTTTTATTGGCGAAGGAGGCCTTGCCAAGCTACTGGGCCTTCCCCTATGTCAAAGTGTGATAACATCGAGTCCTAATACGGATACTCCTAGTACGAGTTTCGCAACTCTTGCTCTCCAGTGAACTGGATTAACGGAGCCAGGTGAGGGTTGCTCGCTCGCTTGTCTGGCAGGGGGGTATTAGCGAGGGGTAGGGAACTCCAACGCTTATTGAGGTTACAGGATGACGATTCTTACTCCCGGGAGGTTCACCCTTTACAGGTCCCAGCGTTGGAACTCTTTTTTATATGCACGACCTAATTGCCTCGCATAGTAACGCACGAGGCGTAGTCATTCGTCCACAGAGTCGAGTGGCCTAGATTGACAGTCGCGGGTTAACTTCGTGTATGTCCAGCCTCTTCTCTGACAGCTTCCTCAACATAGTCTCCTCCCACCGGACTCGAGAGACTTAGGAGCCATGCAGCGGGGACGTATTCGCATCTCGGGACTAAGGAGAGGAATTCGGAGAATCACCAACGCTTACATTTGCGGTCTAGAATGTGCGGTCTCTGCTATTACACTGGACCAGTTTTTGTCATGTCATGTCCAGTAAAGCCAGAGCTCATTCAGTAACGGTAGTTGGCTCTGGTGAGCGCTACTACTCAAGTCTCTCCATTACCAAGATCCTGTACTACCTTGCTCGGTCCATCACGCTGGGACCGGTTCGGCTGCTATCTGCAGTTGCCTTGATAAGACTTGGGCTGAGGGTTGTTTAGGACGAAGCATGGGGCTCGGAAACAGTGAGATTCCTTCAGACAGTTAGGAAGCAGCTTACAGCGCCATGGTTCGCCTTTAGATGGTAGTCTTTCCCCAGTATCAGATCTGTGAGACCACTACCTTTTTTAACCCTCACAGTTATCTGGTAACCACATGTTGAGGATCACAGATGTTCCTTTTTGATTTGTTCGTTCACCTTTTTACACCATGTTGTTTTCGGTCATCCCTGGCTAGTATGCAGAATTAATACCTTCTATTAACTTGCGGTTTATATGTACAAATCTGCCTATCCATTCCGTGAACGTTTTCTTGTACAGTGTTGACCAGTGTTTAATGTCTGTATTCCTCCTGTTCTTCTTAGCTGCGCGCCATCTACTAGAGTAGAGAACCTTGGATGATTTGAAGCAAGGACCGTGCCGGAGGAATATCATGATCTGCGCACGGTCTCTCAGATCGGTCCAGAGCCAACTCTTTCTTCCTCCTCACCGGTGTTATGATTGTTTGTTAAAATTGATCTCCTTCGGGGGGACCATCTCACCGGCCGCTCGGTAGGGAGCTTAGCTAGGACTCATACTCTCTTTCGGCTCCCGTAAACAGGTATATAGGCTCTCGAGGATTATCATGGTGCTGTTCTGTTCCTCGACGTCACAGGCTTGTAAGTAGAATGTACAGGCCTCATAGAGTAGCTTATACAGGCTTAGCAAGTAGCATATACAGGTGAGTAGCCTTTCATACAGGCCGGGATTTACCCGGAGAGTAGCCTATGGACTCGACCGTGCTTCCTCTTCCGCCGTAGGGAACGGAGCCGGTTTTTCTTTGTTTAAGAATGATAACAGGGTCGTACTCTGCGCCCAGATTAGAGCGTAGGGAACAGGATTTAGTGGCGAGGAGTTCTGAATGAAAATAACCTGATTTATTAGCAAGAGTCGTTATCCGCTTCCCCTTATTTCGTCAGTTACGCTATCGTAGAGGATTCTGCAGGAGCCAGGATTTCCTTCTACTAAGTTTGGACCTCGCAACGTATACTCATTCTACGATGCGGTAGTATCAGAAGAAGCAGTTGGAGACGAGTGGAAACGGCCGTTTAAACACTCCGTATTAGGCATTTATACCGGGTTCTGCCCGTTCTAGTCATCCAGCGGCTAATAGTGCTGCCAGCTGTCTCTTCAGGCATTAGTTTAATGTGTACTGAGAGACATGCTGAAAATCTTTGTTTTCGTTTTACCTTGAACGATTATCCTTGAATTTTTCACGTCTCTCGAGCATTCATGTTCAGGCACGTTCGACGTGGTACTCCAGCGCACTTTTAGAGGAATTGTCTCTACGTGAAGCTGAGAAGTGCGCCTTTCTATGTCTCCTCCTCGTCACATTTCTCGTTCTGTTATTTACCGTTAGCATGAAGGCTTAGAGGATGCTTCCGCTAAAGGTCTTAGGGCTGTCAGCGATGTGCCCGTCCCTAATTTAGACGTCACGTGCTCGTAAGTGATCTCGAGCAGCGCTTTCGTCAAGGGTTTCGCTAAAGTTCATGATCGGACGGGTTTTCATTCTTATGAACTTTTTCGGTCATTAGTCTGGCTGCCTCTCAGCGGAGCTCTGATAGCTCCTGACTTCTGCTAAGACATTATATAGCAGGTTTAAGTTTGGTCCGTCCGCCCCAGGGAGCTTTTGATCTCCTCAAGAAGCGTTTTACATCCGCCCCTATCCCTTGTTACGTCCCTGACGTCACTAAAACAATTCATATGTCGAGGTTGTACGCTTTCCAGAGGTGGGTGGGAGCCATTCTCCCAGCGCTTCCATTCTGAGGACGATAAGGTCAATCACTTGCGCCTCTTAACTACAGTTTCTCATTTAGGGCGCCTGTCGCCATAGCTGATATAGGCGGACAGACTATGATGTGGTAGCCTTAGGTAAAACGCGGAACTGCTCACGCGCTTAGCCAATAGGCGAATAGTGAGAGTGGCCTGGACAGTGAGATGGAGTGGAGGTAGACGCGACCGTCCCTTTTTGTCTTGGACTGACCATAAAAACCTTGAGTACATTCACTACTTCTGCCCAAACGACTTATAAATGCACGCAAGTTCTCGATCCTGGACATTGTAGGCGTTGTTTTTCGCTCGTTTGAGAAGAGCTATTTACAGGAGGACTATAGAGTAGCCTATACAGTACGTGCTAGCCTTTACAGGCTAGATTAAACTAGCAAAGGGTCTAGAGTACCTTTAAGGTTAGAGCTACTTTACAGGGTAGAGTAGAGCCACGAGTCTCTTTACAGAAGTAGGCTATACAGTGTTAGCAGTAGCCTTTTACAGGGTTAGAAATATTATTTAAAAAGTTCAGGTTGATTCTTACTCGCCGGGAAATAAGAACACCAGCTGATGCCTTATTCCACGTCTCTTTATTCTATCTGTGGCTTCTACCAGTACCACGAGGGAGTTCCCTCCCAAGGCGTGTTTGTTCGCGTTGACTTCTGGGAATTGAGAGACAGGTTAAAGGCATAGCACTCACTCACACTGCGCGCATGCACGGCGCTTGTCCTAGAGTAACGCTTCTGCTTATAGTGTCCATGTCTACATACTGTCTGCGCGTTCTTCTAGTAGGGCTCAACGTCTCCAGTTTAGATGCGCTAGACCCCCCGGCGTTCGGGTACGGCTTTGCTCTATTTCGCCAGCGGTTTTGGTGGCACTACTCAAGGAGCGGAACACGCGCCGTTTTCGTGGAACTCTTGTTTCGGACTTGACGTGCGCA
Source organism: Salvelinus sp. IW2-2015 (assembly GCF_002910315.2). NCBI lineage: Eukaryota > Metazoa > Chordata > Actinopteri > Salmoniformes > Salmonidae > Salvelinus > Salvelinus sp. IW2-2015. Next base: position 39,105 of record NW_019942614.1, on the reverse strand, counting down.
GCTAATAAGTCAGTGTCAGCGTCTCTCTCCGAATTTTAAGATGCCCGGTCGTGCTCAGACCGATCTTCCCAGTTCCTTGGCTCGACCAATGTTCACATCAGCCTTAGTTTATTACCCGGGCTCTTTCCTTCAGTCACGTGCGGGGATAGCTGTGATTCTTCGGTTATCGATACGGTTCTTTTCTAAAGGCGTGACCACGATTCTTCCCTCCGCTAAGGCGGTTCCATTCCGCTAGGAGACCGCACAATAAAATCATCATTGAGAATGTGTTCAGAATTCATGGCTCCCGTTAGACGCCGTTTCAGACAGAGGCCCGCATATCATCGCTCTACAGCAGTTTTGGAGAGAGTCTGTCAGGTTGATTGGTGCTCCGTCAGTCTCTCTTCCGGGTTTATCCACCCCAGTCTACACGGTCAAGCAGAAAGGGACCAATGCAGTCGACTGGTCGCATATTTACGCAGCCTTTCGTTTCGAACACCTGCGTCTTGGGCTGTTAAGCTACCCCTGGGCTGAGTACGCTCCACAACTCGTTCCTTCGTCTGCTACCGGAGCTGTCTCCGTTTCAGAGTAGTCTTGGGTACCAGCCTCCTCTGTTTCGTTCCCAGAGCTCTGCGCGAGTCCAGCGTTCCCTTCCGCTCATGCTTTTTTGTCCAACGTGTAGCGACCTGAGGAGGGTCAGGTCTGCCACTTTGCCGTTAACGAGGCGCAGACTGTGAGAGCCGCCAATAACGTAGGATTAAGAGTCTAGATTGGTCAGCGGTCAGAGAGTGTGGCTTTCCACTCGTAACTCCTTCCCTTACGACAGCTTCTCGTCAAAGTTGACTCGCAGCCGGGTTCATTGGTCCGTTCCGTGTCTCTCAGGTCGTCAATCCTGTCGCTCTTGCGACTGCTTCTTCGCCGAGCATCTTCGTTGCGTCCACCCTGTCTTCCATGTCTTCCTGTGTCAAGCCTTTTCTTCGCGCCCCCGTTCGTCTTCCCTCCCCCCCCCCGTCCTTGTCCTGAGGTGATCGCACCTATTTACAAGGTACGGAAGATCATGGAAATGCGTTCTCGGGACGTGGTCACCAGTACTTAGTGGATTGGGAGGGTTACGGTCCTGAGGAGAGGAGTTGGTTCCATCTCGGGATGTGGCTGACCGTTCGTTTGAATTGATGATTTCCTTCGTTGCCGCAGGGTTCTCTCGAGTGCAGCCAGGAGGGCTCGGTGAGTGGGGGCGGTACTGTTCATGTTTGTTTCTTGATCATCATGTCTGGTCCCTGGTGCTCCCTCTGCTGGTCTTATAGGGTTCTTTCCTACCTTTCTATCCCTCTCTCTTCCGCCCCTCCCTCTCTCCCTCCTCGCTCTCTCTCTCTATCGTTTCCGTTCTGCTCCCAGCTGTTCTCATTCGTCCTAAGACCTCATTTACTCTATTCACACCGTTCCCTCACTATTTACGACCTGTTAGAGTCCTATCTTCTCTCTTACACGTTTTCGCGCTTCTGTCTAGCATTTGTCGGATTCTTCGTTAAGTATATGGCTGTTCGTGTTCCTTGTTCCGCCTGTCGATGTGTGCAGAGGGTCCCTGGTTCGCAGGAGAGGCGACGGAAGCTATACTGTTCACCACCACTTGACCGTACGTACATATCCCAACCTGAAGCCATAGATTTACAGGCAACATCCACACGAGCTAAAGGCTATAGCTGCCGGACGCTTGATAGAAAATCCCACAATGCCCTCTGACAAACCATCAAACAGGCAAAGTGTCAATACTGCGATAAGATCGAATCCTACTACACCGGCTTCTGATGCTCGTCGGATGTGACAGGGCTTGCAAACTATCCCGGATTACAAAGAGAAACTCAGACGCAAGACTACCAGACAAGAATGATAATGCCTTCCCTGCTCGCTTCGAGGCAAGCAACACTGAACCATGCATGAGAGCACCAGGCTGTTCCGGACGACTGTGTGATCCGCTCTCCGTAAGCCGATGTAAGACCTTTTCAACCGTTAACAATCACAAGCTACAGGGCCAGAACGGATTACCAGAATGGGTACTCAGAGCATACGCTGACCAGCTGGCAACGTAAGTGTCTTCACTCTGACATTTTAACCTCTCCCTGACCTAGTCTTGTAATACCTACATGTTTCAAGCAAACCAACCATACGTCTCTGTGCCCAAGAACGCCAAGGTAACCTGTCTAAATGACTATCTCCCCGCTAGCACTTACAACTGTAGCCATGAAAGTCTTTGAAAGGCTGGTCATGGTCACATCAACACCATCATCCCAGACACCCTGGGCATACCGCCCCAACAATCCACGATGACGCAATATCTCTATTGCACTCCCACACTCTTTCCCACTGGACAAGAGGAACACACTGTATTGTGAGAATGGCTGTTCATTGACTACAGCTCACCATTCAAAGAGGTCACAACAACACCTCTTCCCCCTCAGGAGGCATCAAAAGATTTGCATGGGCCTTCAGATCCTCAAAAAGTTGTACAGCTGCACAATTGAGAGCATCTTGACTGGCTGCATCACCTCTTGTATGGCAACTTGCTTGACATCTGACCGCAAGGTGCTACAGAGGTAAGTAGTGGTACTGGCCCAGTCATACAACAAGAGGCCGATCTCCCTGCCATTCCAGGACCTCTATAATCCTCAGGTGGTGTGTCAGAGGAACCCTTAATTGTGAAAGACTCCAGCACCCATGAGTATGTCATGTTTTGTCTTTGATCATCATGTCTTGTCCCTGTGCTTCCTCTGCTGGTCTTATTAGGTTCCTTTCCCTCTTTCTATGCCCTCTCTCTCCCCCTCCCTCTCCCCTCCGTCTCGCTCTCTCTCTCTATCGTTCCGTTCCATGCTCCCAGCTGTTTCTCATTCTCTTAACGACCTTCATTTACTCTTTCACACCTGTCCCCTTATTATTGCCCTCTGATTAGAAGTCCCATTTCTCCCTCTGTTTTCCGCTTACGTGTCACTCTGTCGGATTTCTTCTTTGTGTTTGCTGTTTATCACTGAGTGTCCCTGTGAGTTCCAGCGCGGCCTATACACCTGTCGTGTGTGTTTAGTGCTGCTTTTTTAGCAGAATGCTCGTGCATGTTGAGACAGTGTCGTATTGTCAAGATACAGGGCCTGTTAGTGCCTTACCTTGAAGCGACTACGTGCAGTCCTTGTTGGTCGCGGGTCTTCCAGTTCGTCCTCTACTGACGAGAGGATTTCAGTTATACGCTGTTTTTGGATTTACCTCTTTGATAAATATCCAGTACAGAGAATCATTGTTTGTTTAATACTCGTTAGAATAAAGTTACATGCCCTACTGGCTGCATCACCTCTTGGTATGGCAACTGCTTGACATCTGACCGCAAGGTGCTACAGAGGGTAGTGGGTACGGCCCAGTACAACACAGGGGCTGATCTCCCTGCCATCCAGGACCTCTATACCAGGTGGTGTCAGAGGAAGGCCCTTAAAATTGTTAAAGACTCCAGCCACCCAAGTTACAGACTGTTCTCTCTGCTACCGCACGGCAAGTGGTATCAATGCAGCAATTCTGGGGCCAACAGGACCCTGAACAGCTTCTACCCCAAAGCCACAATACTGCTAAATAGTTAGTTAAATAGMTAACCAAATAGCTATCTACATTGACCCTTTTTTGAACTTTTTTTTACTCATCACATATCCTTCTACTACTGTTAATTATCTGTCACTTTATTACTAGTTATATGCACATATTTACTTCAATTACCTCGTACTCCTGCACATCGACTCGGTACTAGTACCCCGTGTATACAGCCAAGTTATCGTTACTCATTGTGTATTTACTATTATGTGTTTTACTTTTCTATTACTTCTCTATTGTTGGGAAGGGCCCGTAAGTAAGCATTTCACTCTCATTCACGAAGCATGTGACAAATAAAATTTGATTTATTTTTTATTTGATCCTCCTCCATCATACTGACCTCTTATTGGCTAGCTCAACTCTTTCCTACTTGTTTCAGGTTCCATCCAATACCCATTCWCTYTAATGTACAGTACAGTTCAGTACAGTATAGTACAGTAGTGATGTAGGGTTTTGGAGTACAGAAAGGCTGTCAGTCCCAAATGGAACCGTATTTCTGATATAGTGCAATACTTTTGACTAGAGCACTATGGGCCCTTCAGGTCTGTTTTTCTATGGAGCAGAAGTGAACTTTTGACTGTGGGTTCAGCAGGGTGAACCATGGAGCTCCTGGCCACAGCTGTTGCTGTTTGAGAGGACCAGTAGACAGTAATTACACTGCTGGCATTCAGACCTGCCCCTAAAAATAGAAATCATAATATCGTTGCCATGATATTGAGGGTGATGAGGAAGTGTTGATGCTGMATCTGACACATAGAGTGTGTCCGAAATGGCACCCTTTTTCCTATGGAGTGCACCACGTTTGACCAGCGCTCTATGGGAATAAATAGGGAATATGGTGCCATTTCAGACGCAGGCATAGTGAATAAACGACTCTCTGTTTCCTGGAGTTGGTGCAGMGCATTAATGGTCGTCTTAGTAACAGGGGMGACCTGTGAGGTGACCCACCGGGCAGGGCAACACCCTTCCTGTCCCAGGGCATAGGTGTGGGGTGTGGGGTGAGGGTTGTGGGGAGAGCGGGATGTGGGGTGTGGGAGGGGGGGAGAGCATGGTTTGTTTTGAGAGGACCCAGCTCCCTCCCTCCCTCCCCTTCCCTCTGGGCCGACTCTTTTCTCTGTATACATCAATGATGTCGCTCTTGCTGCTGGTGATTCTCTGATCCACCTCTACGCAGACGACACCATTCTGTATACTTCTGGCCCTTCTTTGGACACTGTGTTAACTAACCTCCAGACGACCTTCAATGCCATACAACWCTCCTTCCGTMMCCTCCAACTGCTCTTAAATGCAAGTAAAACTAAATGCATGCTCTTCAACCGATCGCTGCCCGCACCCGCACCCGCCCGACTAGCATCACTACTCTGGACGGTTCTGACTTAGAATATGTGGACAACTACAAATATCTAGGTGTCTGGTTAGACTGTAAACTCTCCTTCCAGATTCACATTAAGCATCTCCAATCCAAAATTTAATCTAGAATCGGCTTCCTATTTCGCAACAAAGCATCCTTCACTCATGCTGCCAAACATACCCTCGTAAAACTGCCTATCCTACCGATCCTTGACTTCGGCAATGTCATTTACAAAATAGCTTCCAACACTCTACTCAGCAAACTGGATGCAGTCTATCAAATTAGCCTCCAAATCCGTTTTGTCAACAAAGGCCCATATACTACCCACCACTGCGACCTGTATGCTCTTGTTGGCTGGCCCTTGCTTCATATTCGTTGCCAAACCCACTGGCTCCAGATCATCTATAAGTCTTTGCTAGGTAAAGCCCCGCCTTATCTCAGCTCACTGGTCACCATAGTAGCACCCACCCGTAGCACGCGCTCCAGCAGGTATATTTCACTGGTCACCCACGAAGCCAATTCCTCTTTTGGTCGCCTTACCTTCCAGTTCTCTGTTGCCAATGACTTTAACGAATTGCAAAAATCACTGAAGCTGGAGACTCATATCTCCCTCACTAACTTTAAGCACCAGCTGTCAGCGCAGCTTACAGATCATTGCACCTGTACATAGCCCATCTGTAAATAGCCCATCCAACTATCTCATCCCCATATTGTTTTTGTTTTTTTGCTCCTTTGCACCCCAGTATCTCTACTTGCACATTCATCTTCTGCACATCTATCACTCCAGTGTTCAATTGCTAAATTGTAATTACTTCACCACTACGGCCTATTTATTGCCTTACCTCCCTAATCTTACCTCATTTGCACACACTGTATATAGATATATAGATTTTTTTCTATTATGTTATTGACTGTACGTTTGTTTATTCCATGTGTGACTCTGTGTTGTTGTTTGTGTCGCACTGCTTTGCTTTATCTTGGCCAGGTCGCAGTTGTAAATTAGAACTTGTTCTCAACTGGCCTACCTGGTTAAATAAAGGTGAATATATATATATGTATATGTATATATATATATATTTATTCTCTCTCTCTCACACACACACCTCAACTCCTTCTCCTACAACACCTGTTTTTCTTTCTCTCCTCCTCTTAGTCATCCAACACCACTCTCTCGCATACTCCACCTCCTCCAATTCTACCTCTGTCTCTCCTTCCCCCCCCCAGAAACCTCTCCTACTTCCTTCTCACAGATTCTGAGGAATGCCAGGAATCCATGGCTCCTTGCAGAATCATGTTTTTCTTACATATGACTGCAATCTCAGAATCCAAGCTCTGAGAAGCCCTGTGAAGCCAAGCCTGTGTGCTTTTGGAGTGGTTTAGTTGGAAGAACTGGGAATGGGTTTTCATGGTCCTCACACTAAACAAGATGCCCATTGTTCTTCAATTAGCACATCAGCCCCAGATCCGGACATGCCTGGGATCTTCCGTAGAGGACCGAACGGTAGATACGCTACGATATGGCAGGCCAGACTGCATGGATGGGTGCTGCTGATGGTGATAACCCTGGTCTGCTGTTGGAGAAGGTCCCATTCTCACTTAACCTCCAAGCTGATAGCAATTTTCATGACTTGAGTTATCATTTGAAAGATATTTTGGAATGTGGGTTACACAGCCACTGTGAAGATGGTAGTCTTGGTAGGTAATCAGATCAGTGATAGCCTGTATCGACTGACATGTTTGATTTGAATACATCACAGAAAACATCTTGTTAATTTCATACCATTTAGTGTAAACTAAACAACCTTTAGTTGGAGGGGTTGATTTAAAGTGGTTGCTGTGTGGACTGCATGCCTCCTCAGTCTTATCAGTTAGCCTGAGGTTTAGAACAGTTAGGAACAGGAGACTGCTCCAGCCTCTGAGCTATAGGTCTGTGTTTATCCGTGAGTCATAATGTTCACAGTAAAGTTTCAAGTTTTATTAGTCATATGTACAGGATACACATAGTATACACCATCCAATAAAATGCTTAGGTTAATTCTCGACAACACAACAATAATAAGAAATAAGAAAAGATAAGAATAGGAACATAAAGTAAATGGCTCCGTAGAATAGAATAAACATTTAAAGCAGTACGTATTCTGATCTAATAAATATTATTGGGCTAGTAACTTCTCAACACTCCTCCCCGACACTATTTCCCAGACACTTCTTACTAGAAGCTGAATAAAAGCAATAATAAACTTATGGAGCTCTAATTTTAGGCACGTGGTTTAACCACTTAGTAAGGCTTTGATCACAGTAACATGTGTCTGGCGTGTGTGTTTGTACAGCCACTGTGACTGCCTCATCCTCACCTGAACTAACGGAYCAGCCCGGCAGCTCAACATGTCAGGGAAGACAGAGGTAGAGGCGGAGACTAAGACAGATGCCGGGACAGAGACAGAGACTGAGACAGAGGGAGAGGCAGAGGCAGAGGGAGAGGCAGAGGCAGAGGGAGAGACGGAGGCAGAGGCAGAGGCAGAGCGAGAGCGAGAGCGAGAGATGGAGGGAGAGATGGAGGCAGGAGCAGAGACTGAGGCAGAGGGAGAGGCGGAGGCAGAGGCAGAGACTGAGGCAGAGCGAGAGATGGAGGCAGGAGCAGGGGTCAATATAAACCCAGACTGCTGTTAGAAATACACCAGCACCCAACAATATACTGCTAATATCAATGGACGCTAGTCAAAGATATTGTTGCAACCAATTAACTAGTCAATGAAATGTACAAAACACTACAGTGTTTTCTGTAAACACTCAGCCAGATACTGCACTAGAGCTTTCCTACCAGATACAGATAGCGTGACATCAGATGAACATAACAATATTTAACTCATAATTCTGATGCAACTAATACTAGGATCCCACACAAATCAAACATAGCACATGAAAGAGTAGTGATGCATCTGCCAACAAAATGACTGTGAGTCTATGTGCAATCTGGTTGCAATTCCAGAGAAGAAAAGTGAAATTAAGTTTTACTACCTGGACATTTTGTAATGACTCAAAGTCTCCCGTTGGGACCACTAAGAACAAAACAGACATGACAATCTTCTTCTAAGTTGAGAAGAATCACGCAACCATCTCTCCTTTTCTCGTAGCCAGACACGGGGTGGCTGGGGACATGACATAACATACATATATAGGCCACAGGCAAATACACAGTCTGTTTCCCAAATGTCACACTGTTCTCTAGTAAACAACTTTTGACCAGGACCCAAAGGGCTTACCCATAGGATCAAACGTAGTGCACTATGTAGGGATTAGGGTGCCATTTGGGATGCTTTCAAGGATACACACAAGTTATATACTAAAACATGCACTCTTACACATTTGACTGAGTGATGAGAGTGGTGTGGTTAACTTTGAGCCTATACTGGATAACAATATATTCACTGTTGTATTCAACAACAATCTTGCCATTGTTATTCACTGATTGTGACTGATGTTATTGAATTGATCACATTTTCACACAAATGAAATGAATACCTCTTGAGAGAAAACGCCAGGGCCCAAACACCAAGGGCAAGTTTTTTTGGCAACCTTCCACACTTAGAGGTTTAGTTTTCTCCGCAGTGAGGAAAGGAAACCATTTCTGTTTGTTTGAATTACAACTGATGGGAAACAGATACACTCAGTTTAGGAAAAAAATGTAACTTTTTCATTGAWGTTGYATAACATATTAAATAATTTGTATTATTCTCAGTATGATACTAATCATTACAAAAATATTTAAAACCAACATATTAATTTCAGTCAAGATTACTGTCATTACCTAAAATGTTGCCTTCTAACAACCAGCCAGAACAGACGGAAAGTGTTCGTTTTGGTACAAACATTTGGCAAATTCCTAGACACCAAAACATCAAGAGTACTGAACTTGTTGTACTTTTAGATGTAACATAGAGAGAGAGAGAGAGAGAGAGAGAGAAGGAGAGAGAAGAGAGAGAGAGGAGAGAGAGAGAGAGGAGAGAGAGAGAGAGGAGCCAGAGAGAGAGACAGAGAGAGAGAGGAGAGAGAGAGGAGAGAGAGAGAGACGACAGAGAGACAGAGAAGAGACAGAGAGAGAGAGAGAGAGGTGGGAAAGACAAACAGAAGATAGAGAAAGAGAGAGCTGCAATTCAGTTCTGTATGCTGCAATTCAGTTCTGTACAGTAACTTCTGTATCCCGACTCCATCTAATGCCTAACGCACCCTTGCTCCTTCATATGGCCTTAATGCTATACCTCAGCACAGAAGGCCCATAATACCAACTTGAATATAAAATATGGGGCTATAACATCAAATATGAAAGCAAAAATGGCTTGTAAGAGCCCAGAATCTGCCAAGTTGAATATATTTAAAAGAGGATACGTAAATACATAAAGAAACAAAAGTGATAAAAAAAATATTGTCCAACCAGCAGTCAGCTTGCTTGGGTTATGGAAACAAGGAAAGCCCCAGAATTTTTGCCACTAAGTTAAACAAAGAAGGGGAAGCAGGGCCAGGCACTAACATGTGGTTACTGTTGTAGCTGGCTCTGGACATACTGATGTATAGAATTACCCATTTAACAACAATTTACCAGAACTCCAAATATGAGACAACCCTACTATTTAGTTACAGTGCATTCAGAAAGTATTCAGACCCCTTCCCTTTTTCTATATTTTGTTACGTTACAGCCTTATTCTTAAATCAATTAAATACATMTTTTTCCTCATAAATCTACACACAATACGCCATAATAACAAAGTGAAAACAAGTTAAGAAATGTTTGCAAATGTATTAAAAATWAAAAAACGAAATACCTTACTTACATATGTATTCAGACCCTTTGCTATGAGACTRGAAATTGAGCTCAGGTGCATCCTGTTTCCATTGATCATCCTTAAGATGTTTCTACAACTAGATTGGAGTCCACCTGTGGTAAATTCAATTGATTGGACATGATTTGGAAAGGCACACACCTGTCTAAATAAGGTCTCACAGTTGACAGTGTATGTCAGAGCAAAAACCAAGCCATGAGGTTGAATGAATTGTCCTTAGAGCAACAAGAGGATTGTGTTGAGGCACAGATCTGGGGAAGGGTACCAAAACATTTCTGCAGCATTGAAGGTCCCCAAGAACACATTGGACTCCATCATCTTTAAATAGAAGAAGTTTGGAACCAGAATCTCTAGAATCTTCCAAAGGACAACCATCTCTGCAGCATTCCACCAATCAGACCTTTAGTGTACAGTGGCCAGAAGGAAGCCACTCCTCCGTAAAAGGCACATGACAGCCCGCTTGGAGTTTGCCAAGAGGCACCTAAAGGACTCTCAGACCATGAAACCAAGATTGAACTCTTTGGCCTGAATGCCAAGCGTCACATCTGGAGGAAACCTGGCACCATCCCTACGGTGAAGCGTATAGTTAATTTCAATTCCAATGCATGTCATTCAGTATTTAGCTGTGCCCATTGCCTTTTGGCTACAGGTACTCATTCTATATCAGGGATGGTGTCAATTCAATTACAATGACATAACTTAATTACTGAATTGAAATGGAATTGACTCCAACCCTGGTCTACTGTACACCGGTTTAACCTGTGACCTCCACAGCCCTGTGGAGRCAGCTGATACTGCAGARAGTAGCCTTCACTCTCWCTGGSGCTTGGTCCCAAATGGRAGCTTATTCCCTGRATAGTGCACTACTTTTGAACAGAGACATTTTGGGCCCTGGGTGTACCTTCGATCTGTGGGAGCTAGTGCTGCACAGTGGGGTTTATACATCTAAACCTCTACATGTGTCAGTGATTGTGGTTGGACTAGMAGAKGGCCRGCGCTGAACAAACTCTCAGCAATYTCGCCCTGTCATCCCTCTGCTATGCTATTTGACATGCCCTGCAGGGGAGAGAGCATTCTGGAGAGGGGGAAAGTATGTGTATCTATTTACATATTGTAGTCCAAGTGGAAAATACTCTTATTTGGTCGGCTTGGTACACTTATATATTTAAATAGTATGTTTCTCATGGAAAGGAAATGTCTCTGTTTTGCTCCAGTGCATCAGGGGCAGACTGGAACAAAAATTTTGTCCTGGCATTTTAGCCACACCAACCCACATCACTGTGTGCACWSTSTGTCTGTCAGTCTGCCTGTCAGTCTGTCTGTCACTCCTAAGCATAGCCGTGGGAAGGGGGGGGCGCAGAATAATTGTTTTTGCCCGTGCTACAGATGGCTATATCAGTCAGCTAATACAGGGCTAGTAAAGGTCCCGTGCGTTACTTTTGTTGAAAAAATAAAGTCATAATTGTATTTTTAATTATTACATTTTTGGAGGAGGGTGCTGAGGGTTCTGCAGCACCCCTACTTCCCGTGGCTGTGCTCCTACGTGTTGATTGCTATTACATATAGAGCCAACATATTAAGGAACTGGCAGTACATCTGTGTTTTCTTCCTACCTCCTGCACTCACCTCTGAGCTGTCTCTGCTAAGCCTAGCATCCTTTACCACAGCACTGGCACCAGAAGACCAGGGGACCACACCGCCTGTGCTGGGACCAGCAACATCCTAGTTGTGAATGAATACACATATTTATTAGAAGAAGAAGAAAGATCACTGAATACATGCCTAATAGGTGACCATTTGCTCATAATACCTTATAAAAGCCTAACTACTTACATTGAAAATATTACTGCCTGGCTATCATACATGTCCCCCCCATCTTAAGGGTTAATTACTATTACATAATATAGAGCCAAAATATCAATAAACTGTCAGTACGTGTCAGTGTGTGTCTCTCTCTGTGTTTTCTCTCTATGTAAACTACACTTGACTGCTGCAGCAGCAGCTGAGCTGTCTGGGCTGTTTCAGTGCATTCGGGAAGTATTCAGACCCCTTGACTTTCCACATTTTGCTACTTACAGCCTTATTCTAAAATTGATGAAATTGTTTTTCCCCTCATCAATCTACACTCAATACCCCATAATGAGAAAGCGAAAACAAGTTTTTAGAATTTTTTGCAAATGAAATAAAATAAAATAAATAAAATAAAAAAAACAGAAATAACTTATTTACATAAGTATTCAGACCCATTGCTATGAGTCTCGAGATTGAGCTCAGATGCATCCTGTTTCTATTGATCATCCTTGAGCTGTTTCTACAACTTGATTGGAGTCCACCTGTGGTAAATTCAACTGATMGGACATGATTTGGAAAGGAACACATCTGTTGTCACATCCTGACCATAGAGAGCCTTTATTTTCTATGGTGGAGTAGGTCAGGGCATGACTGGGGGGTTAGTCTAGTTTATATTTTCTATGTGGGGTTCTAGGTTGTTTTTTCTATGTTGGGGTTTTGGTATGATTCCCAATTAGAGGCAGCTGGTTATCGTTATCTCTAATTGGGGATCATACTTAAGTAGCATTTTTTCCACCTGTGGGTTTTGGGATATTGTTTATGTTTTGAGTTAGTGTTGTAGTCACAGTTCGTTGTTTGTTKGTTTATTGTTTTGGTGAGTTTCTTTATTAAACATGTGGAACACRAMGCACGCTGCGCCTTGGTCCGTTAATTCTACAAACAACCGTGACACCTGTCTATATAATGTCCCAGAGTTGACAGTGCACGTCAGAGCAAAAACCAAGCCATGAGTTCGAAGAAATTGTCTGTAGGGCTCCAAAACAGGATTGTGTTGAGGCACAGATCTGGGGAAGGGTACCAAAAAATGTCTGCAGCATTGAAGGTCACCAAGAAATAGAAGAAGTTTGGAACCACCAAGACTCTTCCTAGAACTGGTCAAACTGAGCAATCGGGGGAGAAGGACCTTGGTCGGGGAGGTGACCAAAAAAAGATGGTTACTCTGACAGAGCTCCAGAATTCCTGTGGGAGAAGGGAGAACCTTCCAGAAGGACAACCATCTCTGCAGCATTCCACCAATCAGACCTTTATTGTAGAGTGACCAGACGGAAGCCACTCCTCTGTAAAATGCACATGACAGCCCACTTGGAGTTTGCCAAAAGTCACGTAAAGGACTCTCAGACCATGTATGATAGCTCTGATCTGATGAAACCAAGATTGAACTCTTTGGCCTGAATGCCAAGCGTCATGTCTGGAYGAAACCTGGCACCATCCCTACGGTGAAGCACGGGGGAGACAGCATCTGATTGGGAGCCATATTTAGGTAGCCTGTTTTCTATTGTGTTTTGTGGGTGGTTGTTTCCTGTTTCAGTGTTTGCACCATACGGGACTGTTTCGGTTGTTTGTTCGTGTTTTGTTATTTTTGTTCTGTGTTCATTTTGATTTATTAAAAATCTATTAWGGACACTTACCACGCTGCACATTGGTCCGATCCTTCTTACTCCTCGTCTGAAGAGAAAGGAAAATCGTTACAGTAACAGAATGTGGAAAAAGTCAAGGGGTCTGAATCCTGTAAGCCTAGTATCACTGGGACCAGTAGAAGAGGGGACCACATTGCCTGTGCTGGGCCCAGCAACATCCTAGAGTAATGCTGTATTTTAAGGGTCCATAATAAACCGTTAAAACTAGAAAAATATACAAATGTTTGGAATAAAACWAAAAAATTATTTACAAGCAAAACCAGCCATTTACAAACCGTTTGCTCACCATTTATTAATCATTACTACCATATTTGTAAATGTTAGTAAGCTAGTTATTCACACATGTATATATATTTKTTTTTACATCCTGTGTTGTGTGCTTGTTCCTTTACCAGGTACTGCAGGAATGTCTACCAATGGCATGCCCATCTTTTTGTGAGAAATTACACTGGTCACTCAAAACATTTATAAAGTATTTATAAAGTATAAATAACGGTCACTTTAGATTAGGGACTGCAAAAATACTTTACTAATGATTAGTCAGTGGTGTAGTGGCGGGTATAGACAGGTATACGCCGTATACCCACCTTTTTTTGTGGGCATTGCGTATACTCACTTCTTAATCKCCACTGACGCATATCAAAGTAGTATAGTTGAAATATATGTCGTTTCAATTAATGAGGCCGATGGAAAAGATCAGAATGTTTTTTATTTCTTCACAATTTAAACGCAGCAATTTCTGTTTTGACTAAGTGACTGACAGAGACTCAGAGCGGGTCACACTCTCTTGATGATGCGCATTTGACTTTGAATATGAATTTGTGCCACCTCAGCTCAGTCAATCAGAAAACCGTGCCGGCCCATTTTTTWGGAGGGCCGGCTGTTGTCCGCTCATTAGCCAAATGCTAAATATAGATGATTTTGACAACGGAGAAGTAGAGCAAAAGTCATWAAAAAAATAGGCCCATTATTTTATATGTACAGTGCCTTCAGAAAGTATTCACACCCCTCAAGTTTTCCCACAATTTGTGGTGTTACAGTCTGAATTTAAAAGTATAACATTTAGATTTTTTTTGTAACAGGCCTACACACAATACCCCATAATGTCAAAGTGGAATTATGTTTTTAGATTTTTTTTAAACAAATTAATTACAACTGAAAAACTGAAGTGTCTTGAGTCAGTAAGTATTCAACCCATTTGTTATGGCAAGCCTAAATAAGTTCAGGAGTAAACATTTGCTTAACAAGTCACATAATAAGTTGCATGGACTCACTCTGTGTGCAATAATAGTGTTAAACATAATTTTTGAATGACTACCTCATCTCTGTACCCAACACATACAATTACCTGTAAGGTCCCTCAGTTGAGCAGTGAATTTCAAACACAGATTCAATCACAAAGACCAGGGAGGTTTTCCAATGCCTTGCAAAGAAGGGCACCTATTGTTTGATGGGTAAAAAAAACAGACATTGAATATCCCTTTGAGCATGGTGAAGTTATTAATTAGACTTTGGAGGGTGTATCAATACACCCAGTCACTACAAAGATACAGGCGTCCTTCCTAACTCACTCGCCAGAGAGGAAGGAAACCACTCAGGGATTTCACCATGAGGCTAATGGTGACTTTGAAACAGTTGCAGATTTGAATGGCTGTGATGGGAGAAAACTGAAGATGGATCAACAACATTGTAGTTACTCCACAATACTAACCTAATTAACAGAGTGAAAACAAGGAAGTCTGTACATAATAAAAATATTCCAAAACATGCATCCTGTTTGCAACAAGGCACTGACGTAATACTACAAAAAATGTGGCAAAGCAAATTAACTTTTTGCCCTGAATACAGTGTTATGTGTTATGTTTGGGGCAACACATTACTGAGTAACACTCTCCATATTTTCAAGCATAGTGGTGGCTGCATCATGTTATAGGTATACTTGTAACCGTTAAGGACTGGGGAGTTTTTCAGGAAAAAAAAGAAACAGAATAGAGCTAAGCACAGGCAAAATCCTAAAGGAAAACCTGCTTTCCACCAGACACTGGGAGACAAATTCACCATTCAGTAGGACAATAGCCMTAAACACAAAGCCAAATCTACACTGAAGACAGTGAATTTTCTTGAGTGGTCGAGTTACAGTTTTTATTTAAATGTACTTGAAAATCTATGTCGAGACCTGAAAATGGTTYTCTAGCAATGAATTTTGAAAAATATTTATTGGCTAATGTTTCACAATCCAGGTGTGGAAAGATCTTAGAGACTTACCCAGAAAGACTCAGCTGATCACTGCACAACCCTTTTTCTTAATTTCATCCATTCATTCTTTATATACTGTATACAGAACTCCCAATCCAGGTTTATTTCAGTAGTAAAACATTTACCACCTGTTTTGGTTGTTGTGATGATGTGGTGTACTAAGCATGTGTGGACCATTATTTGTTGTCTTCTCCTATCTATCATGAAGACTTTATGGATGTATTTTATGAAACAGGTGCTCTGTGGTTGGATGTGACAGGCCTCTCCCTCTCCAGTCTTTAGTACCAGCCTGGGCGCTTTATGCTTTATGTGTCACCCTCACGTCAGCTGAAGATCAAAGAGCTCAGAGGGCGTTGCCACGGTGGCTTGAGGTGGTTTTCGGGGCCACCTGTGTTTGTGTGAGAGCATGTTCTCATGGACAGTGTGTAATGGCCTGCTGAATGAAATCAATCTTCTCCAGAGTCGGCTACATTAACACACCAGGTCATCTGCAGGTCCCAGGGACTCACACACAGACAGACAGTCACGTTCCCGTAGCGTGAGACAACAGGATGCTCTCTGACTCAACACCCTCTCTGTGGCCTCTATCTCTCACTCTATCCATCCATATCTCTCTCCATCTCCCTCACCAGCTCTCTCAACTTTTCTCTCACACATACACCCAGTAGTCTCCCCTCTTCTTCTCTCTCCCTCTTTCACTCTCTGTCTCTCTAATGCTCCAGATTCCCACTACTTGCTCTCTTTGACCACCCAGAGCTTTGTGTAGGGAGGTGATGACTAAACAAGGCTCTGCTTGAGTGGCAGACATAAGTAGCAAGAGAGAGAGAGAAAGAGCGAGAGAGAGAGAGAGAGAGAGCGAGAGAGTGTGAGGGAAAAAGAGAGGCAGAGCGGTAGATAGAGAGAGAGGGAGAGAGCGAGAGAGTGTGAGGGAAAAAGAGAGGCAGAGCGGTAGAGCGGTAGAGAGAGAGAGAGAGAGAGAGAGGAGAAAGCGGAGAGAGATCGCCATGGAGGTTGACTGGTTGCAGCGGAGGCAGGAGCGGGTGTTGGCATGTTGAGAGCTGAAACACAGAGTCAATTGTTGCAAGAGGAGAACTTTGTAGTGAGAGGCAGGCAACGCTAGTAGGCAGTCCAAGAGAAACTGTTAAACATGTGGTAATCAAAAAACAGAACCAATCTGGTGTATTTTCAAAAGTATGAGAAGCAGACATTCTTTCTGGCAGTGGTTGGAAGGGACATGTCCCGCTGAGTTTCCTGATTGGATCAAAGAAGCAGTAGATACTACGTATCATTACCTTCCATCAAACTGAGGGCCTAGACTTCAATTAGACCAGGCTGCTTCTGGCCATCATGGCCCTGAATTGAACAGTCATGAACATACATGCGTGTGTGTGTACGTGTACGGTTTGGGTGTGTATGTTTGTTGTGGTGTATGGTCGGGGTGTGTGTTGTGTGGTTTTTACGGTTACGTGTGTGCGTGTGTGCGTGTGCGCGTGTGCGTGTGTGCGTGCGTGCGCGCGCGCGCATTTAACAAACCTGATCCGACAGTGTCAAAGGCATTACTCTTAAGAAATGTAATAAAATCCATAAATTGCACTATGGGAGGCTGCAGAATGTATGGCAAACAGGCCACAGAGAGAAAATGAAAATCACTGACAGAGAGAGAGACAAAGAAAGAGCGAGAAGGTGAGAAAGGGTGAGAGAGATTGCCATAATGGGAGTTACTCAAACATGAATATGCTGTAAAAGTTGTTCCAGTAATATCACTCTGATTATAATAGAATGTGAGCAATGGATTTTAAATGAAAGCCATTTAACTTGATGCTAAATGTAAATAAGCTCCATAAAGTGGACCAACGGTTCATGCAGAAAATACTGTAGTTGCAGCTGCCCTTAAAACATTTTTTTTAWACATATATTAATGTTCAGATGACRTTCTGAACCAGCTTTTTAAAATATCCACCATTTCCATGAATGGCAGTTGAAGCATTTYGAGAAACATAGTATTAATTGCTTCCAGCATACGTCGCTTGTTTAAAATGTGACTYCATCATCTATTTAAGGCACTAGTCTAGTTCAGCATCTCATCAAAACCCAATACTGTACCTGTGCTTGTCTCAGACCTGGGTTCAAATACTATTTGAACTCTTTCAAATACTTTCAGCTTTTGTTCAGCCTGCCTGTAGTGCCCGTTGAGCAGGTTTTGGCACTATTCTTTTGGTTTCATTGAGCCAGGCAAACTCAATCAGGCACAGCTTYAGTATTTGAATTTATTTCAAATAGTATTTGAACCCAGGTCTGGCTGGTGTTAATGAAAAAGGAACACTGTGCCTGAGTAGTCTAAAGGAAATGAGGCAGWCAGCAAACTCTCCTCACAGGCTCAATCAACCCAGCAATTAATCACAGGTTGAATTASTGGCCAGGCCCGATACAATGATGTAATAAGTCTGAAGTTGGACCTGATGTTAAGATATATAAACATCCTGATGATAGCTTCTCCTCCATGTGAAATGCAGCATCACATTCACATCCCAGGCCAGGGCAACAGGAGGAGAATGAGAGTAAGTCTGCATGGCCCTCTTAAATGCTATTTAATCACTGCGAGCGAGGCCAGGCGAGCCGCAGCAGCAGCCCTGCCATGCAGCACTTACTGACTTACGAACTCTATACCTTTCTTTCTCTCTTTATCTCATCTTAATAATTGAGAGGAAGGCGTGTGATGAATGTGTTTAATAACTGGAGGAAATCAGAGCACTTAGGCAGCCCATCAATCTCACCGTACAGGGGTGGATAAAGACTAGAGCTTTCCAAATCCTTGAGATCTGGCAAGTGCTTTTTGGAGAGCTTTACCCAGATACGTAGAGACAAATTGTGAGGGAGGGAGGGAGCAAGGTAGGGAGGGATGGAGGGAGCAGTAGATAGAGAGAGAGTGGGAGAGAGAGGGAGAAAGAAAGAGAGAGAGAGGTGGTTATCTAGGAGCAAAGAGGTTGTCTGAGTTCCTCAGGGCCACGAGAGGGTAGTAGACAAGGAGAGAGACCAGTTATACACGGTGGAGTTGAGAGCTCCAGAGAGACACACAGCTTACAGAGGGATGGAGATTTTAAAAAAGGAGGACAGAGGGAAAGAAAAAAAGGAGATGATCATCTTCCTTTTCTGAAAATGTTGGTTCCAAACCATCCCATACCCAGTTGAGGTTCACAGTTTTGAAGAAGCTAAAATGCCCTTGTGCGGCAGAAAATGTGAAAAAGTATTGGAGACAGATATAAAACCTTACTGGAAAACAAACTGAGATAGACAGAGGGATCAGAAGGCCTAGAGAAAGTGAAGTAAGGCAGGTTAAGTGTGTGTCTGTCAGCTTGGTTAGTGTGAATACAGCAACACACAGTGCAGGCTTTGATGAGCTGTATTGTCAGCATGTTGTTCACACAAAGACCAGTAACCCAGCAGGTCATTACAGCTATGCCCCCAGGGCATACTAAAGAGGAGACTCACACATTTCACCTCTTTCTCTCACTCAACAGGGAAACCCCTACACCACACAGGCTCTATCTCTATCTGTCTAGCTCTCTCTGTCAATCTCTTTCTCTCTCTGCTCTCGCTCTGTCTATCAATTCAAGTTGCTTTATTCTCTCTCAGTATCTCTTTCTCTCTGCTCTCTCTGTGTGTATGTCTCTCTCTGTATGTCTCTCTCTGTGTATGTCTCTCTCTGTGTCTCTCTCTCTGAGTCTCTCTC
Source organism: Salvelinus sp. IW2-2015 (assembly GCF_002910315.2). Lineage (NCBI taxonomy): Eukaryota > Metazoa > Chordata > Actinopteri > Salmoniformes > Salmonidae > Salvelinus > Salvelinus sp. IW2-2015. The sequence goes on along the minus strand of NW_019942614.1, from coordinate 19,842 downwards.
TGTGTGTGTCTCTCTCTCACTGTCTCTCTCTCCCTCTCTGTATTTCTCTCTCTCTCTCTCTCTCTCTCTCTCTGTATGTCTCTCTCTCTATCCGTATGTCTCTCTCTGTGTCTCTCTCTCTGTGTGTCTCTCTCAATTGAATTAAATTTGCTTTATTGTACATATTGTACATGTACTTTATTGCCAAAGCTTATTTTGGATATTTACAATATGAAAATAGTAAGAATCAAAATTGTCAACGGGACAACAGTAACAACAATAACCAAGGGTCAAAATAACCATATATTGAACAATAACAATAAGCATACAGTAGAGGACATGTGCAGGTTGATTGGTCTGTCAGACACTGTCCCTCAACTTATGGCAGGCAGCAATGTAGTGCGCTTGCCAACCCACAGCTCTCTGCGTCCTCCCCCAACAGAACGGGTAGCCTACTCTCATCAGAGAGGTCTTTGAAACCTTGATAAGGGTTTTCAAAATTTGGGGAACATTACACTCTGCTAATTGTTTATAATTTTGGACATTTTGTCAGGGAATATGCAGCTTATTATCTAAGGTTTTGACAATAGATAACCATGTCTCAAATAGTTAGCCACGGTTGTAACTGTCGATTTAGGGCCCAGATAGCACTGCATTTGTGGCTTTTGTGCTTGTGCTTAATGTTTCCCTATAAGCATGTAGTTTTGTTTTGACTGTGTTGTGATGTTGGTTTTACTCGATATGAGGTTGGATGTTCTGGTCTGAGGCTTCAGTGTTGTTAGATAGAACAGGATTTGGTGAACTAGTCCACAGGACCAGAGCTGCCGATGAGCGGGGACTCTTTCTGTTGCCTCAAGCTTCTTTGCATTGCAGGCATTTGGTAATGATATGAGAGGAGGTCATCTGTATTATAGATGTTTTCAAAACTTATTGCTCTTTTTGAGTTTTTATTATTAGTGGATATGGTCCTATATTCTGCCTGACATGCATTGTTTGTATTTAACCTCTGGGGACATGGTAGGAGAATCTTACAGAACTCCTGCATGCAGGGTTTCAAATGGCGGTGTTTTGTTCCCATTTGGATAAAATCTTGTTTTGACAAGATGGACCCCCACACCTTGGCTGCCATAATTCTTATTCATTCCTTTACCACTGGGTATGTAAAAGGTAGTTGTGTGAAATTGTTAGCATATTAACTTGTTAATGCATATTACTGCATGGTCTGAAACTAGAAGCAATCCAAGGCATTTCGCTATCCCTCGCATAACATCAGCTAACCATTGTGTATGTGTGACCAATCACAATTTTGATTTGCATTGATTGAAAGTGCAATTGGTTCCAATAGGACACATTCAATCTAATTTCTCTAGCCAAATTCTGGTTATTGAAATACCTATTTGAATTAAGCTTTTCTAATGGCCTGTTAGAATCCTTGTGTTGCTCTTCCTGTGTTGCTCTTCTCTCTCAGTTCATTCAACTGCCTCATTAAGATGTCCCAGTTGAGCGTTATCTTTTTAAACCTAAAAGTTAAAATTGTAGCTGTTGACCAGTAACTCATAATATATTTCTTGTACCAATAATGAGAAACTCTTGTTGAAATTCCCACTAATCCTCATTGATCGCTCTCTCTGCGTTCTCTCCTATCTCTCATGGCGTCTCTCTATCTGCTCTGCGTCTCTCTATTCTCTCTTGCGTCTCTACTATCTCTTTCTGACAGTCTCTCTCTCTACTTGCGTATCTCGTCTATCTCTCTGCGCGTCTCCTCCTCCTCTCTCTCTCTTCTTCTCTCTCTCTCGTCATCTCTCTCATCCTCAATGAGCATGAGTTCTAGGAATTCCCCCCTCCTATCCACTGTGACCTTCTGAATCCATGTTAAGTAAAGCCTCTGGAATGCTATCCATACATATACTATCCCCTTCACTTTGGTTTGTTAGAATTAACCTGCATCCGCTGTTTGGACTAGCCGTTTAAATGCCACATTGTTCCAGTCACATTTCTCCCTCTGATTTCCTCTAAC
>NW_019942614.1:16480-17713 GCF_002910315.2 Salvelinus sp. IW2-2015 | reverse complement strand
AATAATCAGATTTCCTACCACCTGTTTGTGTGCATGTCACATGCATATCAGAAACAACATACATATGTATAGATTATAAATGGTGAACATTTAAAAAGGTTTTGGTACATTGTGAACTTATGTTCCACAATTACACAGGCAGGGGGACATGGAGCGGTGCTGGAAGAGGAGAGAGAGATGGTTAGAGGAAGGAAGGAACACCTGCTTGCAATTTTGGAAACAGAAAACTCCAGTTCTTGGGCTTGGCTGGCACAGCTACTCCGCATCATTTTCAGATAAATCCAATATGAAGCCGATATAAACACCAGCCCCTCTGGAGTGGGCCATGTGTGGACATTTTTGTAACGTTGCCAGAGGACCATGGAGAGACCGAGGCTACTTTAAAGGGGAAATGTGAATAATTACTTTTCAATCTCCCCCTCTTAGAGGTTCAGCTGACCCATGTGTGGCTGAATTGGTYCGTCTGTGGGGTGGGGGTCAACTGCTTCAGGGTAGGTGACTTCACAGTTCCAGGAAGGAAGGATTTGGACAAGAGGATTTGGACAAGAGACATGCAATGTATGTGAAAATCTCAGTCAGTCAGTCATCTATTCATCCATTCATTTATCCACATTCATTTAAATTGGAGAGGCCTGTGTAGTATTACAGTAAAAAACAAATTCAATTTACCATCACCTCTACCTACAAAAAACCTGAACCGAAACCTTATCCTTATAAGTTATCAACAGACCACAAAGGAAACTGCATACCTCCGTACTTTCAGAGTATTAATGTCTCATTTTCGTCATTTTAGTCTGTGAATTATGTACATTTCTTTGGGATCAGTTTAGATTTTCCGAACAATTTTTCCCAGCCACACATTTTGCAGTTGCTTATTTGTACTGTCTATAGTCAGTGACTGCTTTGAGTTAGATGCAAACCAACCAACCACAAAGACGACTCCTCCTCGCTCTGTGTTCAGCTACATGTTGATTCTGTGCCCAAATCCAGGGAATATCAAAGCACATTATGCCTCTGTTTCTGTCTCCTGCTCTCCTTTATCCAGGGAATGTTCCTAATAGCTATAGGAATCCTCTCTATTGTCTTGTATGTGAACATCTCTCTCTTCATGTGGTTTAGACACAAACCGCTTTGTTTTATGACTGTCTATGACTGAAAGAAGAACTGTAATGTCACACTGTATCTCCCCCCAAGTGAAGAGGAAATGGAGATCACCCCTCCATATACGCTCGC
>NW_019942614.1:10254-11180 GCF_002910315.2 Salvelinus sp. IW2-2015 | reverse complement strand
TTATGACTGTCTATGACTGAAAGAAGAACTGTAATGTCACACTGTATCTCCCCCCAAGTGAAGAGGAAATGGAGATCACCCCTCCATATACGCTCGCAAGAGACCAAGTCAATGTAAACGATGACATTGTCTAGAACTATGTCATTATCAGTACTAATGATCATGTGTAAGCCTTGTCCGAGCCAGTTTTTGTACCGTGAAGCATCTTAATGGGCCCTCAGATCCTCAAAATGTTCTATAGCTGCACCATTGAGAGCATCTGGACTGGCTGCATCACCGCATCGTATGGCAACTGCTTGGCATCCGACCGCAAGACGCTACAGAGAGTAGTGTGTATTGCGCAGTACATCACTGGGGCCGAGCTCCCTGCCATCCATGACCTCCATACCAGGCGGTGTCAGAGGAATGCCCTAAAGATTGTCAAAGACTCCAGCCACTCAAGTCACAGACTGTTCTCTCTGCTACCGCACYGCWAGCGGTACCGATGCACCAAGTCTGGAACAACAGGACCCTGAACAGCTTCTACCCCCAAGCCATAAGACTACTAAATAGTTAACCAAATAGTTTCCTGGACTATCTGCTCTTTGCACTAACTCTTTTGACTCATCACACACTTCTGTTTATTATCTATCCTATTGCCTAGTCACTTTACCCCTACCCATATGTACATGTCTACCTCAATTACCTTGTACTCCTGCACATCGACTCAGTACTGGTACCCTGTGTGTATAGTTATCGTTACTCATTGTGTATTTATTCCTCGTGTTATAATTTTGTCTATATTTTTCTTTCTCCATTGTAAGAAAGMGCTGTAAATAGGCTTGATTGAAACATGACCGAATACAAACAGTGTAGCAAACAGTGTAGTAGCAAACAGTGTAGTAGCAAACAGTGTAGTAGCAAACAGTGTAGTAGCAAACAGTGTA
>NW_019942614.1:0-8714 GCF_002910315.2 Salvelinus sp. IW2-2015 | reverse complement strand
ATTATTAACAAAGGAAAAGGCTTAGCTGAATCATCAACCTATCTCTGTTTATAATTCATGTTCCACCGCAAATTATCCATTGGTAATAAAATAGTGTCTGCATTTAATGGATCTGCCCTTTTTTTCAATTTCGCTAAAATGACATACCCAAATCTAACTGCTGTAGCTCAGGCCCTGAAGCAAGGATATACTAATTCTTGATACCATTTTGAAAGGAAATATTTGCAAGTTTGTGGAATGTGAAATTAATGTAGGAGATATACCAACATTAGATCTGTAAAAGAAATATATACAAAGAAAAAAACAACTGTTCTTTTGTATTTTTTTGTACCATCATCTTTGGAAATTGCAAGAGAAGGCCATAATGTATTATTCCAGCCAGGCACAATAAGATTTTGGCCACTACCGGCAGCAGTGTTGTGCAAAGTTTATAGACTGACTGATCCAATGAACCATTGCATTTCTGTTCAAAATGTTGTATCAAGACTGCCCAATGTGCCTAATTGGTTTATTAATAATTTTCAAGTTAACTGTGCATCTTCCTTCAAACAATAGCATGTGTATATATGTCACTGTAATGGCTACTGCAATTGAACAGTTTTAGTTAGATTTGACAAGAATTTAACCTTTCTGCTAATATCAGATATGTCTATATGTCCTGGGAAAGTGTTCTTGTTCACTTACACCCCCTCCACTGACTATAGACTTTCTTCCTTCTCTTTTTTGATTCAGAACCCTGAACATATCCTGACAGACATATCCTGCTGGACCTACATGTCCTCTGCATTATCTCCCACATTATCTCCTCAGGCTGATTGGCACTTCTCTATGGCCATTATCAGATGGCTCAGCCAACCGGCATGCATGTGATCCCTGCCCGTGCTCATCCATGGTGATGATTCCGGAATGATCCATAGCATGAATCCGAAATGGAGGCAGAATAAGTTGGTGCTGGTGACGTCTTAGTTGTGGTACACCTCTTCCTTCTTCTTGTGTCTAGTCTCACCAAACCCAACCCCAAACCCCCAGTCAGCCACCCAAACTAATCTCACAATATGAAAGCACACCTGAGACCTTCCTGAGTGTTTTTCACTCTATGGGAGACAGTAGCGCCTTCACCCCTATTGTAGAATGAAGAGGAACGTCCAAGTGGGGGCAGTACTGTTATTTCATTTGACCTGCATTTGAAACAGATTCCACGCCAGTTCAATTTCTCCACTGAGCGGAATCCTAATTGATTTTCCCTCTTTCAGGGACTCCATAGGGGATATGGCCTCATTCCTCTCATCTCATCCAGAGCAGTAAAGAACAGCCCTCTCTCTCTCTCATCTCTCTCTCTCTCGTACTCTCTCTCTCTCTCTCTCTCTCGTCTCTCTCTCTCTCGTCTCTCTCTCACTTTCTTTCTCTCTTCTTCTCTTCTCTCTCCTCTCTCTCTCTCTCTCTCTCTCTCCTCTCTCTTCTTCTCTCTCTCTCTCTCTCTCTCTCTCTCTCCTGCCTCTCTCCTCTCGTCTCTCTTCCTCTCTCTCTCGTCTCTCTCTCTCCTCTCTCTCTCTCTCTCTCTCTCTCATCTTCTTCTCTCATCTCTGTCTCTCTCTCTCTCTCCCTCTCTCTCTCTCTTCTTCATTCTCTCTGCTCTTCTCTCTTCTCTCTTCTCTTGCTCTCTCTCCTTCTCTCTCTCTCCTCTCTCTCTCTTCGTCTCTCCTCTTCTGCCTCTCTCTCTCTCCTCTCTCTCTCTCGTCTATCTAATCTAAATGTTTGTTTTTCTCTCCCCAAAGATACATGTCTTAAGCTGGTGACGTTGATTGAATTGCAATGTATGGATGATGGCTGCAGGTGTAGGATACTACGAGGGCTGAGCGTGGAGATGGAGGGGGGGAATGATGGGATGGGATGTTTGGTTGTTGTAAGGGGCAGGGGGCAGGATGGTTTGTGATCCAACTGAGGCGTGACCATATTTTTGGGGTATAATCAGCAGTGCTCAAAGTAAAAAGATACAGCCAGGGTCTCGATCAGTAGTGGGCAAGTTGAACCTTCCAGATCTGGTGGATCACTCAGTAATTCAGTGTTGRGTGGAGAGTTTGTGTGTGTTTGTGGATGAATAGAGGAGTTCCATTGAGGATCAAAGACCAAGTTTGAGTCCCAAATAGCACCTTAGCACCTTATATAGTGCACTACTTTCAACCAGATCCGTATGGTTCCTGGTCAAAAGTAGTGCATTCTATAGTGAATAGGGAGCCGTTTAGGACAAACAGTGCAAGTATGAGCAACAAGTCTCCTCGTTTCCTCTGTTCATACCAGAGATGCCTGTGTTTGAACTTTGAAGTGAAGCTCATTATGAATGGGCAGTGTGCGTTTCTAAACAGAGACCCTTCTGGAGTGACTCTGTCACTTTCATCTCATCCCTTGTACCTCCCCATCCCATGTTATAACCAACACACAGCAGACACCTTGCCTGCACTCTGCACAGAATGAGTCASAGATGCAGGAAAACAGAGCAGGAATGTCTGAGAGGAACGCAATACTGCAACAATACAAGACAGACCGACCTGAGATCAAACCTATCAATAGTACAAGCTTTAACACTCAAAAAGACAGGTTCCCAAAAAAACATATACAGTGCCTTCAGAAAGTGTTCAAACCCCTTGGCCTAAACACAATATCCCCATAATGTCGAAGTGGAATTATGTTTAAAAACAAACCCKAAAAAAAAAGAGTCAACCCCTTCGTTAGCCTAAGTAAAATAACGGACTCACTCTGTGTGCAATAATAGTGTTTAAGATGATTTTTGACTGACTACCTCAACTCTGTACCGCACATATACAATTATCTGTAAGGTACTTCAGTTGAGCAGTGAATTTCAAACACAGATTCAACCACAAAGACCAGGGAGACGTTCATTGAATATCCCGTTGAGCATGGTTAAGTTATTAATTACACGTTGTATGGTGTATCAATGCACCCAGTCACTACAAAGATACAGGTGTCCTTCCTAACTCAGTTTAATGAGGCCAGTTACAGAGTTTAATGGCTGTGATGGGAGAACACTGAGGATGGATCACCATTGTAGTTACTCCACAATAGTAACCTAATTGACAGAGTGAAAAGAAGAAAGCCTGTATAGAATTAAAATATTCCTAAACATCCTAAACAAGGCACTAAAGTAAAACTGTCCTGAATACAAAGTGTTACGTTTGGGGCAAATCCAATAAAACACATTACTGAGTACCATTATTCATAGTTTCAAGCATAGTGGTGGCTGCATCATGTTATGGGTATGCTTGTAATTGTTAAGGACTGGGGAGTTTTTCAAGATAAAAAATAAATGGAATGGAGCTAAGCACAGGCAAAATTCRAGAGGAACACCTGGCTCAGACACTGGGAGATTAATTTACCTTTCAGAAGGACAATAACCTAAAACACAAGGCYGGCCAAATCTACACTGGAGTTGCTTACCAAGGAGACAGTGAATGTTCCTGAGTGGCCGAGTTACCGTTTTGACTTAAATCTACTTGGAAATCTATGGCAAGACCTGCAAATGGTTGTCTAGCAAAGATCAACAACAACTTTGAGAGAACTTGAATACTTTTTTAAAGAATAATGGGCAAATGTTGCACAATACAGGTGTGGAATTTCTGTATTTCATTTTCAATAAATTTGCAAAAATTTCTAAAAACATGTTTCCACTTTGTCCTTTTGGGATATTGTYTGTAGATGGATGAGAAAACAAAATATTGAATCCGTTTTGAATTCAGGCTGTAACACAACAACATTTTGAATAACTCAAGCAGTATGAATACTTTCTGATGGCACTGTACATCAACATGACCTTCAACAACTTCTGCATTTTTGCATCGCAATACCCTTCCACAGGTGCACTATGTGAGGCATGGTACAGCAGTGTTGTTAAGCCATGGAAATCCCCTGGCTGTTCCACTGCTGTGAATATGGTGAGAGTCCAGACAGAGCATGCGTTCCAAATAGCACCCTAATCCCTATATAGTGCACTACTTTTGACCAGGGCCCTGGTAAAACGTAGTGCACTATAAAGGGAATAGGGTCCCATTACTGACACGTTCAGAGTCTGACCCCAGTGAAGCGTCCCAGTCTAGGGGTATGTGGCTCACACAGCTGTGGACTGTTTGGCGGGACGGGGTGGACAGGGGGGTGGTTCAGGGGGCCACTCACGCACCCCTATAGGAATGAAGCGGATTATGACACCCCCCTCAAACCTCTGTTTTATCCCAAAACGRTCTTTGCCCTCCTCCCTTAAACAGCTTTGGAGAGTAGCGACTGATCTGATCCATGTTTGGTGCCGTCCGTCCAGTTTTTCTCCACTGCCTCTGGTTGCACAGCACAGGTAACAGTTATAAACACAGGTAACAGACCTGTTATACAGATGCATTTTGATGAATGAGGACAATGAGTAAGAGGCTGATATAATTGAAAGCATACTTCTGCCCTCCCGCTCCCTTGACTTACAGTAACTTTCCTAGAGCTGTCTGGAGGGGCGACGGGCGGCAGCCATCAGGTTCAGATGATTGCATTGAACATTTTAGTCATTTAGCACAATGATGATTTTAACGTGAAAATATTGGTGGGGCAAACTTAATCAACAAAGCTCATATGCATCGAAATCAGTAGACTACACTGGCTACACATTAAATGCACTAATAACCAATCCCAGATATGAGTTTTGAGCCATACACACAAACGTTATAACATTTGGGTTATGATCAGTTTATGGTTACTTCCCATAACTTTAGCTGTTATTGCACAGAAGACCAGGGGTAGTCTAGCATACTTTTATAGAGTAAACTAGCTAGGAATCGGTCTGCAATATTGTGACATTGCGTGTGTTGGCCAGCCTGTTACCAAATGGCCCAGTTAACAATATACAACATGTATAATGTTATTCCTTTGCTTTGTTTATTGCACAGTTACAGTTCCATCAAAGGTATTTATAACTAACCCTTCTTCTACATGTGGTTCCATGGGTATTACAGTCTGCCATAAAAAATAAGACATGTAGCCTATAGGATATTATAGCTAGCCTACCTCAAAATAGATGCTAGCCACTGCTCCATGATCCACTACTCGACTTAAATCTTCGCTTACAGCTTGCTTTATTTTAATGGTTGGCCATATTTTAAAGTTTAGGTGGCTAATGAGCACCAATACGTTTTATCGCTACATTTCCTTCATAATTCTAAGTTTGACAATTATTTGCTCGGAGATAGCTAAGCTAGCCACCTAGTTTGAAGACGTGGTAACAGCGTGTGGTAAACAACTAGCTAGCTAGGAAGTTGACACATCAGTTCAATCATAGCATAAGACGTTGGATTATCTGTGGCCAAAGACAATGTGCCTTCTTGGGCAGGCTCTTCTACTGTAAATCAATGGAGCACAGAATAGGGGCTTTTGCTMMCTAGCTCTCCAAGCAGGTGCTGCTGTGACGTAGTGTCCCCATGAGTGACAGCACCCMGAGCCAATCACATACAACCAGAGAAGATCAACAACACCTACGCTCTGTACTTTCTCTGTCTGCCCCTCCATTACAGAAAGAAGTGAGGCTAAAACAGCTGCATTTTGGAGCTGCCTTACTCAACGAAAATTTAACAAAACAACAATACAATGGGAAAGCGACCACATATGCTTTTTTTGATCAAGCAGTTAACAATTTGTTAACAATTTCGCTAACTGATGTGCTATATTGTTGTGACATGAAATAACATAATTGCATGCAAATCTCCTGGATATTGGAGGGCTCAGCCCCACCTGCCCCACATGGCGCATCACCACTGATTTAGCAGATGCTCTTTTGATGCACAGGTACCTGCCCATCTCAGGTCTGAACTGAAGCATGGTTCAATCAATGAATCAAATTCAAAATCATAGTCCTTTTTTCATCAGCAGTTATCAGATAATGCTTTACACTTACCCCGCCCCTAAACCACAAAGAGCAAGTCAATCAATGGTTGACTCAAAGTTTAGAGGAGTCCCTCATGGCGAAACCCAGAGAGCACGTAGCAGGATCGTGGAACTGGAAGCCATCTGTCTGTTTGTTTCCGTTTTGTGTTGAAAGGGAATCTCTCATCTCTATCTCCCCCATGGTGAGGTGTCTCGTCTTCAAACAAAGGGAAGCAGTTGAGGTTTATCTCTTGAAGATTTACACAGAGACAGACTGTTCTCTCATCCCCTAGGTTAAGTGGTTGGACAGATAAGGTCCTCAGAGATTGCTGTCTCTCTGTGGAATGTGRACATGGGGAGTGTACAGTACAATAGTCAAGTAGACGTCTTCTTAACACAACCACAGGGGTCCATCTCCCTCTGCAGATAGATGAAAACTTGTTTTAATTGTTTTAACTTAACTGAGGCAACAATCACTGTCAATTACAATTGACAGTTATAAAATACATAAAATAATACACAGAGAACATCTACAATAATATACAACATTCTTCTCTAGACTGAAATGTATTTCTCTGTGTTGTTTGGTCTGAGATGTTAGTATAGACTGAGTGTGYTGAGCAGTAAAAGCAGAGAGAGGAGGCTATCCAGAACAGAACTGTGGGCATCTTGACGTCTTTAGAGAAGCTCTCAGGTTGTGAAGTCAAAGAGCTCCATGAGAGAGAGCAAAACCAAACCACGTCCAAAAGTTGTTTGTTTTCATAGTTTTGACGGCTGTGTGCATACCTGCACGACTCCTCACTCAGCCCACATGCCTTAAGTACACAATCGATGTCATTGTTCCGTCGCTCGCTCCGCTCTTATCGGCCGCAGAGTTAAATCACAGAGCAACAGCCCAACCTCAAACCTGAGTTCAAATGCTATTTGAAATATTTTTTAAATGCTGTGTTAAATCTGTGCTTGATTGAGCTTGCTTGTTGCAAGGAACCAATAGAGAAGTCTCAAAAGGGCAAACCCCTCCTACCTAGCACTCCAGGCAGCCTAGAGTAAACACTCAGAGTATTTGAAAGATTTCGAATACTATTTGAAGCCAYGTCTGCCCGACCTCACCTCCCTCTCCAGCTAGGAGAAATGTACACTATGTTTAGTCACCATGGAGAACCTAACCTGCCTGTTAGCTGCAGCGTGCAGCCCCTGTCCCGTCTGAAGGGAAAAGAAGAGAAGGGGCTTTTCACTGTCGAGATCTGTCTGAGGTGTTTGGTGTCCCAGTCAGTCGTTATCGATTTATAACAGCGCCATCGTCACCGTCAACATTGACGTCAACATGGATGTCTATGACATTATGGTCAAATATTGTCGTCATGATGATAATCAGCCTAATCATCATCATCACATAATAAATAGAATCACTAGAATGATATCATCTCTATGATCATCATCATCAACAACAAGTCTCTCTCTCCCTCTTTATCACACCTCTATTGAAATGTCTCACTTTCTCTTACTCTCATTRGTTCTTCCTCTTTTTTTCTTCATTTACAACCCCACTCATTTGTCACTCAGACACTGTAATTGTCCTTGTGGCACTGCAACATGTGTGTGCGCGTGTGAGTGTATTTCTGTGTACACACGCGCATSAGTGTGTWGAATGAATGCTCTGCGGGATTGTTGTGTTTGTTTATTTATTTTCAGAGGAAGCTCTTAAAGTGTGTGAGTAAAATCCCTGCAACAGCCGAGAGGCAGACAGACACAGACAGACAAACAGGAGGAGGGGAGGGAGTCCCTGGCCTGTGCTGCTGGTGTGTAAACAGAGTCTGCTGGGCTTGGCTGCTCACGACACTCCTCACATGCTGAGGTGTTTATGGGTCCCTGTATGGGGAGCTTCCCATTGCACCCCAGGGGCATTCCACCACACACACACACACACACACGCACACGCACACGCACACGCACACACACACACACACACACACACACACACGAGTGGACCCACACGCAAACACACAAACGAGTGTGCCCGAAAGTACACAGACCACCACCTCATCCACCCCCCAAGCCAAGCGTGCCTATGAGGCACAAACCTCACTCCAACCACACAGAGACATGTCTCACTTTCCCCTTCACATAGACAGTTGGCCCTAGTTGCCTCTAGACACTGATGGAAGGCCAGTTTGACATGTTTCACATAAATAGTTAAGGTTAGGATTTAGGAGAGGGTGTTTAGGGGAAAATCGACCTGGAGCGACTCTTGGCTTCAATCTGAAAACACATTAAATACTACAGAACACACACACAATTCCTACAGAACACACACAATTCCTACAGAACACACACAATTCCTACAGAACACACACAATTCCTACAGAACACACACAATCTCTACAGAACACACACACAATCTCTACAGAACACACACACAATTCCTACAGAATACACACACAATCTCTACAGAACACACACACAATCTCTACAGAACACACACACAATCACAATTCCTACAGAAACACACCACAATTCCTACAGAACACACACACACAATCTCTACAGAAACACACACACAATTCCTACAGAACACACACAATTCCTACAGAACACCACACAATCTCTACAGAACACACACACAATCTCTACAAACACACACACAATCTCTACAGAACACGTACAATCCTTACAGAACACACACACCATCACTACAGAACATACACCATCACTACAGAACACACACAATCACTACAGAACACACACCATCACTACAGAACACACACCATCACTACAGAACACACACCATCATTACAGAACACACCACA
>NW_019942613.1:34869-39920 GCF_002910315.2 Salvelinus sp. IW2-2015 | reverse complement strand
TCCTAAATCACTATGATAAATAAAATTGTTTTTCTTCATTGTATTTTTTTTACCCCCTTTTTCTCTGCAATTTTGTGATTATGATCTTGTCTCATTTCTGCAACTCCCCATTAGGCTCGGGAGAGGCGAAGGTCAAGTCATGTGCTTTCTGAAACATGACCCGCCAAGCCACGCTTCTTAACACCTGCTCGCTCAACCCAGAAGCACCAATGTGTCGGAGGAAACACTGTTCAACTGATGACCTTGTCAGCCTGCAGGCACCTGGCCTGCCACAAGGTGTCGCTAGAGCATAATGAGCCAAGTAAAGCCCCCCCTGGCCAAACCCTCCCCTAACCTGGACAGCGCTGGGCCAATTGTGCACTGTCATATGGGARTCCCGGTCACAGCCGGTTGTGACACGGCCTGGGATTGAACCTCAGGCTGTAGTGATGCCGCAACAGTGCAATGCAGTGCCTTAGACTGCTACGCCACTCGGGAGGCCCCCTTGTAGTTTTAACAGAGCTGAGATTCACTTTGAAGTGTAAAGTGTAGGAATAGCCTTCAGGTGAAATCAGTCATTGATACAGACATGGTGGCGTAGCAGTAAGATCGTAATGCTGTGAACCAATAAGTTGTGAGTTTAAATCCCAGGACATGTTAAATAATAATGACCCTATGGACGTGGGCTGGACGGATATATGACTGGGAAGGGGCCTGACGTCAGTGCTGACACCCATGATTGGCCCCTGTAGAGCACACACACACACACACACACACACCACACACACACACACACACACACACACACACACACACACACACACACACAGACACACACACACACCACCACACTTCAATCCTCTCTGTCTATACTGGTCACCACATGTGAGATTTATAACTGAATCTTCACACAAAAACCCTCCTTCAATCAGCACTGTGTGCAACAGGCATTCAACACAAGCTGGTACAGAAAAATCTGAAGGTCCAGATTCCTATCAGTTTCATTTTACCCTGTACCCTCTTACACAATGATTCTCCCTCCCTCTCCATCTCTTTCTTTCTCCACCCCCACCTTCCCTTTATCTATTTTCTTGCTCTAAATATAAACCTTTCTTGACCCCACCCTCTCTCTGTCTCGCTCTCTCTATCTTTCTCTCACCCAGTGCAAGGTCTTGGTGATGGGGAGTGAGAGGCTCTGGGCTTCCCTTCCCTACTTCCCTACCAAAGCCCGCTCTCTGTTCCTTTTCTTTCCCTTCATCCCTCCTCACTCTCTCCCTCCCCCACAGAATCAAGAAGGCAGCAGCTTTTTAAAATCTGAACAATGACCCATGGGAGGAAGGGAAGAGGGAAGAATGTTAAGTTGGGATGGAGAGAGGGAAGGAGCATTCATACAGCTCTACACACAGCCTGGCCCTCATTTCATCCTGTCCAAAGGAATAGAAAGAGAATAGAAGAGGCAATGAGAGGACATCCCCTCTCAGAGAAAGGTCTATCTGAGGCCCCTTCTCCCAGGCAGGATGTAGATTAATAATTTAAACAGGAAGGTAAGCTGCTGCTGCGACAGACCGCTACGGCTTCTGCTCTGACTAGCACACACTGGGCCTGGCAGATCAGCTCTGTATGCAGGAGCATTGGCTCTCTCTCTTCTCTCCTCTCTCTCTCTCTCTCTCTCCTCTCTCTCTCTCTCTCTCTCTCTCTCTCTCTCTCTCTCTCTCTCTCTCTCTCTCTCTCTCTCTCTCCTCTCTCTCTCTCTCGCTCTCTCTCTCTCTCTCTCTCTTCTCTCCTCTCTCTCTCTCTCTCTCTCTCTCTCTCTCTCTCTCTCTCTCTCTCTCTCTCTCTCTCTCTCTCTTCTCTCTCTCTCTCTCTTCTTCCTCTCTCTCTCTCTCTCTCTCTCTCTCTCTCTCTCTCTCTCTCTCTTCCTCTCTCTCTCTCTCTCTCTCTCTCTCTCTCATCTCTCTCTCTCTCTCTCTCTCTCTCTTCTTCTCTCTTATATATATATATAATATATAGATATGTCACATGCTTTGTAAAAAACAGTGTAGACTGACAGTGACTGTAGCCTATGTCTGAGATATACAGATGTAAGATCTTAATTTGATCACCCTGCTGTTGCAGGAAATGACCTGCARAGCAGGAAATGCAAACGTTTAGTCTACTCAAGGTTTAAAAAGGCTTCTAAAGTTTGTTTACTGAACAAAAATATAAACAATTTTACTGAGTTACAGTTTATATAAGGAAATCAGTCAATTGAAATAAATTCATCCCCTTCAGATTATGCCGCAGGTGAAAAAGACAGATGTGGATGTCTTAGGCTGGCGTGGTTACACATGGTCTGCGGTTGTAAGGCCATTTGGACGTACTGACAAATTCTCTAAAATTACGTTGGAAGCGGCTTATGGTAGAGAAATGAACATTCAATTCTCTGGCAACAGCTTTGGTGGATTCGAAGCAAAAATTCGAACCATTCATAGGCTACTTAGTTTAAATTCCTTACACTTACATTTGCGACCATGACCATGCATGCCAATTGCACAATCTCTCAAAACTTTAGACATCTGTGGCATTGTGTTGTGTGACAAAACTGCACATTTAAACATTTCTGGGATTTTTTATTTCAGCTCATGAAACTTGGGACCAACACTTTACATGTTGCGTTTATATTTTTGTTCAGTGTAATTTCCACTTCAAAATGTTAGACTTGATTTGCCCAAATGTACCACTCCCCTTAAAATCCTGCATCTGTACACAATAGAGTTTGTGCGAAATTAGTTCAGACAGCATGAGTGATGTTTTGACCTTTGACCTGCACTTTGGGCAGAGGCTCAGAAGAATCTCAAAGACACCTCTTCCTGCCAGGCCTGGCATCGTGCTATAGYATTACAGCAGCTCTAAGTGCTTCATAGCAAACAGGCCTTACCTCTGCAACACCCATAGACGCCAGCACCAACCAAAAAAGTCACAGGGAACAAAAAGGAGAGGCGCCCTGAATAACTCATCACCTTTTATCTGTAACTTAAAAGGAAAACTGCACCCCAAAACAACATTTTGGTATTTGTGTCATTAGTCCATTGTTGATATATAGTACACCCAAAATGTTTTGCAACTCAGCAATCAGCAACTTCAAAATACAAAATATTTATGTATTTTTCGTTATATATCTTGAATGCTGACATGCAAAACATTTTGGAACTATATKAAAAATGAACTAATTAAAAAATTACCAACAGATTTTGGGTGGAATTTTCCTTTAAACTATAGATGACAAGCTCCCTATTGTACCTATAGTAACACTGAACCCTGTACCCCCACACTCTTCCTCTATCTTTACACTCTCACTCCCTTTCTTCCTCTCTCTCACTCTCTATTCTTTCATTTTCTCTTTCATTCTCTCTCTTCCTTCCCTCCCTCCCCCTCTCTCTCTCCCTCCCTGAAGACCTTTGCCAACAGACAGACAGACAGTGCGGAGGGGAGGGGAGCAACGCAGCAAAGCAGGGGCAGCCCAGGCTGAAACATGTCATTTAAGATGTGTTGGTCTCTCCTCCTTTTCCATCTTGAGTCTTAACACCTTCTGCATGTCATTAGGGGCCTTGCTTTGCTTCAACTTATTCTGTTATTTAGGGAGATAAGAATGGCAAATGAATGAAGGGAGCCCCTGAATGTGGTAACACAACAGTAGAGAGAGAGGGAGAGAGAGAGAGAGAGAGAGAGAAAGGAGAGGGAAAAAGAAAGAGAAGGAGAGAGAAATACGTGCAGCTAGTGACACATTTGCAAGTTTGGCTCAGAGTCAGAAGAAACAACATGGCTCTTCTCAGGAAGAGAGCGAGATGAGATGATTGAGTCACCGAAGTGTCTCTGCTGGAGGCTCGGCTAGCTTAGCCCGCCTTCTGCCAGCTCCTAAAGACACAACCGGAACACACGTGAGATGAATTATGGCTAACAACTGAATCCACAGAACATGCTTGTGAATGAAAATGACAATTAGAATGAATTACCAAAAAACAATTATAATCGATGGAACATGTCTACGATTTTGTAAAGACCAGGATAAGCTGCAGATTATTTGAAATAATTAAAGAGTGTGTGGATCTTTCAATGTGTGCGGTTCTGTTTTCAATACCATGCATTGTAACAGTATACAGTTGAAGTCGGAAGTTTACATACACCTTAGCCAAATACATTTAAACTCAGTTTTTCACAATTCCTGACATTTAATCCAAGTAAAAATTCCCTGTTTTAGGCCAGTTAGGAACACCACTTTATTTTAAGAATGTGAAATGTCAGAATAACAGTAGAGAGCATGATTTATTTCAGCTTTTACATACACTCAATTAGTATTTGGTAGCATTGCCTTTAAATTGTTCAACTTGGGTCAAACATTTTGGGTAGCCTTACACAAGCTTCCCACAATAAGTTGGGTGAATTGTGGCCCATTCCTCCTGACAGAGCTGGTGTAACTGAGTCAGGTTTGTAGGCCTCCTTGCTCGCACAAGCTTTTTCAGTTCTGCCCACAAATTTTCCATCGGATTGAGGTCAGGGCTTTGTGATGGCCACTCCAATAGRTTGACWTTGTTGTCCTTAAGCCATTTTGCCACAACTTTGGAAGTATGCTTGGGGTCATTGTCCATTTGGAAGACTCATTTGCGACCAAGATTTAGCTTCCTGACTGATGTCTTGAGATGTTGCTTCAATATATCCACATCTTCAGCTCTGATCAGGCCCTACACCCAAACAAGGGCACTGCGTTCATCCACCTCTGGTCTGCTCGCCTCCCTACCTCTGAGGAAGTACAGCTCCCGCTCAGCCCAGTCAAAACTGTTCGCTGCTCTGGCACCCCAATGGTGGAACAAACTCCCCACGACGCCAGGTCAGCGGAATCAATCACCACCTTCCCAGACACCTGAAACCCCACCTCTTTGAGGAATACCTAGGATAGGATAAAGTAATCCTTCTAACCCCCCCCCCCCCCCCCCCCCCCCTTAGAGTTAGATGCACTATTGTAAAGTGGTTGTTCCACTGGACATCATAAGGTGAATGCACCAACTTGTATGTCGCTCTGGATAAGAGCGCTCTGC
>NW_019942613.1:15459-34844 GCF_002910315.2 Salvelinus sp. IW2-2015 | reverse complement strand
CATTAACCGTCCTCTTGATGCCATCTATTTTGTGAAGTGCACCAGTCCCTCCTCCAGTAAAGCACCCCCACAACATGATGCTGCCACCCATGTTTCACGGTTGGGATGGTGTTTCTTCGGCTTGCAAACCTCCCCCTTTTTCCTCGCAAACATAACGATGGTCATTATGGCCAAACAGTTCTATTTTTGTTTCATCAGACCAGAGGACATGTCTCCAAAAGTACGATCTTTGTCCCCATGTCAGTTGCAAACAGGAGTCTGGCTTTTTTTTTGGCAGTTTTGGGCAGTGGTTTCTTCCTTGCTTAGCGGCCCTTTCAGGTTATTGTTGTTTCCTCCAGCATCTTAACAAGGTCCTTTGCTGTTGTTCTGGGATTGATTTTGCACTTTTCGCACCAAACTACCTTCATCTCTAGGAGACAGAACGCGTCTCCTTCCTGAGCGGTATGATGGCTGCGTGGTCCCATGGTGTTTATACTTGCGTACTAAATCAAATCAAATCAAATCAAATTTTATTAGTCACATACACATGGTTAGCAGATGTTAATGCGAGTGTAGCGAAATGCTTGTGCTTCTAGTTCCGACAATGCAGTAATAACCAACAGTAATCTAACCTAACAATTCCACAACTACTACCTTACACACACACACAAGTGTAAAGGGATAAAAGAATATATGTACATAAAGATATATGAATGAGTGGTGGTACAGAACGGCATGGCAGATGCAGTAGATGGTATAGAGTACGGTATATACATATGAGATGAGTACTGTAGGGTATGTAAAACATAAAGTGGCATAGTTTAAAGTGGCTAGTGGTACATGTATTACATAAAGATGGCAAGATGCAGTAGATGATATAGAGTACAGTATATACATTATGAGATGGGTAATGTAGGGTATGTAAACATTGTATTAAGTGGCATTGTTTAAAGTGGCTAGTGGTAACATTTTTACATAATTTCCATCAATTCCCATTTTTAAAGTGGCTGGAGTTGAGTCAGTAATGTTGGCAGCGGCCGCTAAATGTTAGTGGTGGCTGTTTAACAGTCTGATGGCCTTGAGATAGAAGCTGTTTTTTCAGTCTTCTCGGTCCCTGCTTTGATGCACCTGTACTGACCTCGCCTTCTGGATGATAGCGGGGTGAACAGGCAGTGGCTTGGGGTGGTTGTTGTCCTTGATGATCTTTATGGCCTTCCTGTGACATCGGGGTGGTGTAGGTGTCCTGGAGGGCAGGTAGTTTTGCCCCTGGTGATGCGTTCTGCAGACCTCACTACCCTCTGGAGAGCCTTACGGTTGTGGGCGGAGCAGTTGCCGTACCAGGCGGTGATACAGCCCGACAGGATGCTCTCGATTGTGCATCTGTAGAAGTTTGTGAGTGCTTTTGGTGACAAGCCGAATTTCTTCAGCCTCCTGAGGTTGAAGAGGCGCTGCTGCGCCTTCTTCACAACGCTGTCTGTGTGGGTGGACCAATTCAGTTTGTCCGTGATGTGTACACCGAGGAACTTAAAACGTTCCACCTTCTCCACTACTGACCCGTCGATGTGGATAGGGGGGTGCTCCCTCTGCTGTTTCCTGAAGTCCACAATCATCTCCTTTTTTGTTGACGTTGAGTGTGGGTTATTTTCCTGACACCACACTCCGAGGGCCCTCACCTCCTCCCTGTAGGCCGTCTCGTCGTTGTTGGTAATCAAGCCTACCACTGTAGTGTCATCCGCAAACTTGATGATTGAGTTGGAGGCGTGCATGGCACGCAGTCGTGTGGTGAACAGGGAGTACAGGAGAGGGCTCAGAACGCACCCTTGTGGGGCCCAGTGTTGAGGATCAGCGGGTGGAGATGTTGTTACCTACCCTCACACCTGGGGGCGGCCCGTCAGGAAGTCCAGGACCCAGTTGCACAGGGCGGGGTCGAGACCCAGGGTCTCGAGCTTGATGACGAGTTTGGAGGGTACTATGGTGTTAAATGCTGAGCTGTAATCGATGAACAGCATTCTCACATGGGTATTCCTCTTGTCCAGATGGGTTAGGGCAGTGTGCAGTGTGGTTGCGATTGCGTCGTCTGTGGACCTATTGGGTCGGTAAGCAAATTGGAGTGGGTCTAGGGTGTCCGGTAGGGTGGAGGTGATATGGTCCTTGACTAGTCTCTCAAAGCACTTCATGATGACGGAAGTGAGTGCTACGGGGCGGTAGTCGTTTAGCTCAGTTACCTTAGCTTTCTTGGGAACAGGAACAAAATGGTGGCCCTCTTGAAGCATGTGGGAACAGCAGACTGGGATAAAGGATTGATTGAATATGTCCGTAAACACACCAGCCAGCTGGTCTGCGCATGCTCTGAGGACGCGGCTGGGAATGCCGTCTGGGGCTGCAGCCTTGCGAGGGTTAACACGTTTAAATGTTTTACTCACCTCGGCTGCAGTGAAGGAGAGCCCGCAGGCTTTGGTAGGGGGCCGTGTCAGTGGCACTGTATTGTCCTCAAAGCGGGCAAAAAAGTTGTTTTAGCCTGTCTGGGAGCAAGACATCCTGGTCCGCGACGGGGCTGGTTTTCTTTTTGTAATCCGTGATTGACTGTAGACCCTGCCACATACCTCTTGTGTCTGAGCTGTTGAATTGCGACTCGATTTTGTCTCTGTACTGAGACTTAGCCTGTTTGATTGCCTTGCGGAGAAAATAGCTACACTGTTTGTATTCGGTCATGCTTCGGTCACCTTGCCCTGGTTAAAAGCAGTGGTTCGCGCTTTCAGTTTCACGCGAATGCTGCCGTCAATCCACGGTTTCTGGTTTGGGAATGTTTTTATCGTTGCTGTGGGTACGACATCGTCAATGCACTTCCTAATGAACTCGCTCACGAATCAGCATATTCGTCAATATTGTTGTTGGACGCGATGCGGAACATATTCCAATCCGCGTGATCGAAGCAGTCTTGAAGCGTGGATTCAGATTGGTCGGACCAGCGTTGAACAGACCTGAGCGCGGGAGCTTGTTGTTTGAGTTTCTGTTTTGTAGGCTGGAATCAACAAAATGGAGTCGTGGTCAGCTTTTCCGAAAGGGGCGGGGGAGGCCTTATAAGCGTCGCGGAAATTAGTATAAAATGGTCTAGTGTTTTCAGCCCTGTAGCACAATCGATATGCTGATAGAATTTAGGGAGGTTTTGTTTTTAGATTAGCCTTGTTAAAATCCCCAGCTACGATGAATGCAGCCTCAGGTGTGTGTGGTTTCCAGTTTTACAAGAGATCAGATAAAGTTCGTTCAGGCCATCGATGTGTCTGCTTGGGGGGAATATATACGGCTGTGATTATGATTGAAGAGAATTCCCTTGGTAGATAATGCGGTCGACATTTGATTGTGAGGAGTTCTAGATCAGGTGAACAGAATGACTTGAGTTCTGTGTGTTGTTATGATGATCCACCACTTCTCGTTAATCATAAGGCATACCCCCCCGCCCTCTTCTTACCGGAAAGATGTTTGTTTCTGTCGGCGCGATGCATGAAGAACCAGCTGCTGCACCGACTCCGTTAGCGTCCTTGAGTTAGCCATTTCCGTGAAGCAGAGCCACGTTGCAATCCTGATGTCTCTCTGGAATGCTACCCGTGCTCGGATTTCATCAACCTTATTGTCAAGAGACTGGACATTGCGAGTAGTATGCTAGGAGTGGAGCGCGATGTGCCCGTCTCCGAAGCCTGACCACGAGACCGCCTCGTTTTTCCCCCTTTTTCGGCGTCGCACAGGGTCGCGCGCTGGGATCAGATCCATTGTATTGGGTGGAAAAGCAAAACACTGGATCCTTTCGGGAAAGTCTATTCTTGGTAGGAACGATGATGAGTTGACGTTAATCGTATATTCAGTAGTTCCTCCCGACTGTATTGTAATGAAACCTAAGATTACTGGGTACCAGATGTAAGGAAATATGCTAAATGACTTAAATGTAAATGTAAATGTAAGTATATGTAAACTTCTGACCCACTGGAATTGTGAATTATAAGTGAAATAATCTGTCTGTAAACAATTGTTGTAAAAATGACTTGTGTCATGCACAAAYTAGATGTCCTAACCGACTTGCCAAAACTATAATTTGTTAACAAGACATTTGTGGAGTGGTTGAAAAACGAGTTTTAATGACTCCAACCTAAGTGTATGTAAATTTCCGACTTCAACTGTATGTACCTGACACTATCATTCAAAATGCTTTCAGGAGCGGACAACCTTGTGGTAGCAGGTAAAAACACCACACAGTCAGTCTCTTTCACTGTACTGAAAGGCAGTGGGTTGAGTTAGCTGTGATGAGCACGGCAGGAGAAGTGAGAGAGAGAAAAACTGGCCTTCACACTATAGTCAGCTGCCAAATGTCTGGTCAAATGTAGATCAAGCTAGCCTATAAAAGAGTTTATGTCCACAGGTATTACTGTGTATCTGATCAAGTTCCCAAAGTCAAACTAACATTTATTCACCCGACTGTTGAAAACCCCCATTTCCTTCACCAGCTAGCTACATACAGCTCACTAGCCCTCCGTAGAGATGTGTATTAACCCTGCCATAACATGAGTTCTTCAGCTCTACGTTATTGTAACATTTCTCGTACGATGTTGTGAAAACCTGCTTCTGATCCAGACGCCTTAAAAAGGTTCAGGAGAGTGTAACATTTTGATGTAGGTGAGTCCAGAGTGCAGAGTCCAGAGCAATCAATCTTATAGTAGCAGAGGACTTTCAAAATGCTGCTGTTGTTGACAACAGTGTTGTTGACAACAGTGTCGTTAATAGACTGTAATTATCAGTGGTGAAGCCTTTCAGTAAAACTACCCTTAAGACAAATGATATCCAGTCCCATCAGCAGACAGTACTCTTCATCTCAGCTCCTTCATTACAGTAGGCTATGTAACAGTAAATACTAGATCTTGTTGCGGTGCTTTGAAGGCTACTCAGTAGACTACAATTCAGTGCTCTATTTCAGAGAGGCAAGTCAGAGTCCAAAAGGATAAAAGTCCACTGCAGAAAATGTGCAATGAGAAAATAAATAACACCAAGATAAAAAAAAAAGGGACATAAAACAGTGAGGAAGTGAGCACTGATGCATTTTGATCAGGAAATAAAACACCAGAAGGCAAACAGGCAGAGTTAGTTAGTTTACACTAAGAGCTCTCTTTGTAGACACTTCCTCCCCTGTGAGTTGAAGGATTGAGAATTGGAGAGCAGAGAGCGGCGTATCGGCACGACGTAGAACGGGGGAAGAGGACATGAAAGAATGAAATAGTGTCTGACTCCAGACTCTCCAGTCTGTGCGTTTGATCCTGTCTTCTGGTCTGCTGTCTGCTCCACTCTTCTCTGTTCTCCACTGCTCTGGCCTTGGTCAGGGTATTAGGATGCAGGAAGAGAGACGGGAGAGTGGAGGACCTAACAAGGCCATTGCTGTGTCCGAAATGGCACCCTATTCCATATATTGTGCACTACTTTGACCACAGCRCTATGGACCCTAGGGAATAGGGTGCCATTTTGGACATACCCATGGCCTTGTTAGATCCTCCACTCCCCTGTCAAACTGTTTCTCTCCACTATTAGACCAGTGTTATGCTGCAGAGTTGATCGTGGCTGTGACAACAGTGTGTGTGTGTGTGTGTGTGCGTGCGTGCGTGCGTGCGTGCGTGCGTGCCTGTGTGCGCGTGCCTGTGTGTGTGTGTTTGCGCTGCAACCAAGTCTTCATCTGGATGCAAGACAAAGAGCAGTTTTTATCCTTAGTGAATGCAGTGAAAGCTTGGGTGCTGTCTGGGTTCTTTATTTCGCAATATAGTGGCAGCACACATCAAACTGCAGGTCGCTGTGACCCCAGAGAAACAGATTGAAAATCCTCATTTTTAAAAATGTCAACCCACCCCTCCCTCTCTGCCCATCCCCCCAGTCTCTCTCATTTATTTTTGTTCCAGCCAGGGCCCATCACTGTCTGTCTTTCACACTCATCACCTCTGCTGGCCTGCAGAGTGGCAGACTGGTACAGATGCAGAGATGGACTTATTACAGCTGAGGTGGAGTTGATATAGGACTGGGTCTCTTGGTCATAAATCCCTGCAAAATGACTGTATGTTATGCTGTGCTGCTGAAGCCCACAATACCAGATTGGGGTCAATTTCATTTCAATTGTCAATTCAGGAAGTAAAGTGACATTCAGAAAACTGGAATTGGAATTTCATTTTACTTCCTGAATTGACTGAATTGAAATGGAATTGACCTCAACTCTGTACAGTCTCACCATCAGGTGGAGCGGACAGTGTGGACCATTTACATAATCTGGTTTGGATCCTATTAGTATCAATAGACCATCATGGCAAACATACTGTCACAAACAATGAGGTCAATTATAGGTGATTGTGAACATAAGGTGCATACAGGGAAGCCAGAGGCCCATACTCACATATCTGGTGAAGAAGTCATCCACCTCAGCCTGCAGTTTGCTCTGACACTCTGGGTGWAGAGCCAGGAGGTAGCAGGTGAAGGCTAGGGTGTTGCTACTGGTCTCATACCCCGCCAAGAAGAACACAAACGCCTGGCCCACTATCTCATCATCCGACATCATCCTCTTCTGGGTCTGAACCGAGCGCCTGTTGGGTGACTCATGGCTGACGTCAACATTTTCTTGCTGGTTTGTGTGAGTGTGTCTGGGGGCCAGCTCATCTGCATGGTTGACCACGTCAAAGTGCTCCAGCGACACACACTCCTTGCTGCTCCGCGTGTCCAGCATCAGCTGTAGGAAGTCTCGCCGCCGCTACATACAGAGAAACACACACACGCACACGCACACACACACACGCACACACACACAGGTAAATCAAGATCAGAGAAGAGGAGGACAGGAGACATTACAAGTCCTTTATTATTTCATATATTTTCCCATCTTTACAAAGGATAGGTAGGCTGCTATAGTAATACCTCTTCAACTGGCTGCTCATCTCTCTGTCTGATGATCTTCTGAATGCAGGTGATGAAGAAGTTGTTCATCTCATCCCTCCTCTTGTTGGGGAGAACCCGGGCCAGAGGAATCAGGAATGGAAAAGCAACTGAAGACAAAATATAGTCTTTGTCACTCCATTTATGGCATCAACTATGGAATGCAGCAGTATTTGAATTGGACAATTCGACAAATTAGGAAGACTTTAAATTGCTGATGAGTTAGTTGGCCTCAGGGCATGGCTCCACCGTACTCACTGAAGACGAACATGATGGGTGTGAAGAAGGAGAAAGAGAAGAACTTCTGGGCGTGGTGGACGAACGGGTCATCTGGGTCCTTCTGAGAGTCCACCTGAGTGCCAAATGCAACGCTGGCTATCACGTCCATGGTGAAACAGCCAAAACACCTGAGGACAGAGAGAACAAACCCAGTCAACACAATATGGTATGTATGTACTGAATACCATACATAGAGAGCTTTTATACAATGATAATACAGCATCCACCTGAGAATTTACCACTAGAATAGCAGATCTGAGGCTGTCTGTAGACATTTGAATTTGTCATCTTTTTGTTAGGAAAATTACAGGATAACTATTGTATAGCCGAATGACTGAGAAGTCCTTCAGTTACAGTATAATGAACCTCGATATACTGTAGTTGCAGTACCTGTGAATGTCAAAGCTCTCTCCAGACTCAGCATGACAATTGAGGTTGGTGAGCAGGGTGTCAGTAGCAGTGTTGATCAGAGGACCCATCTGCATGGGGATAGAGACAGAGAAACACTCTCATCTAGATTCCGATATGAAAATGGGGTCGCGGGAGAATTTCCAAAAACCTGGTAAAATAAATAATATATACAGTACCAGTCAAAAGTTTGGACACACCTACTCATTTAAGGGTTTTTATTTATTTAGACTATTTTCTACATTGTAGAATAATAGTGAAGACATCAAAACTATGAAATAACACATATGGAATCATGTAGTAACCAATAAAGTGTTAAACACATCAAAATATATTTAACATTTTAAATTCTTCAAAGTAGCCACCCTTTGCTTTGATGACAGCTTTGCACACTCTTGGCATTCTCTCAACCAGCTTCACCTGGAATGCTTTTCCAACAGTCTTGAAGGAGTTCCCACATATGTTGGGCACTTGTTGGCTGCTTTTCCTTTACTCTGCAGTCCAACTCACCCCACACCTTCTCAATTGGGTTGAGGMCAGGTGATTGTGGAGYCCAGGTCATCAGATGCAGCACTCCATCACTCTCCTTCTTGGTCAAATAGCCCTTACACAGCCTGGAGGTGTGTTTTGGGCCATTGTCCCATTGAAAAACGAATTATAGTCCCACTAAGCGCAAACCAGATGGGATGGAGTATCGCTGCAGAATGCTGTGGTAGCCATACTGGTTATTTATTATTTTATTTTTTATTTTTTTATTTAACCTTTACTTAACCAGGCAAGTCAGTTAAGAACAAATTATTATTTACAAATGGCCTACACCGGCCAAACCCGGACGTCGCGGTGCCAATTGTGCACCACCCTATGGGACTCCCAATCACGGCGGTTGTGATACAGCCTGGAATCTAACCAGGGTGTCTGTAGTGATGCCTCAAGCACTGAGATGCAGTGCCTTAGGCCGCTGTGCCACTCGGAAGCCCAAAAGTGTTGTGTGCCTTGAATTCTAAATAAATCACAGACAGTGTCACCAGCAAAGCACCCCCACACCATCACACCTCCATGCTTCACGGTGGGAACCACATATGCGGAGATCATCTGTTCACCTACTCTGCGTCTCACAAAAACACAGCGGTTGGAACCAAAAATCTCAACTTTGGACACATCAGACCAAAGGACAGATTTCCACCGGTCTAATGTCCATTGCTCGTGTTTCTTGGCCCAAGCAAGRCTCTTCTTATTATTGGTGTCCTTTAGCAGTGGTTTATTTGCAGCAAATCGACCATGGAGGCCTGACACGGAACCCAAACCAGCTGCGCGCGTGCGCCATCGTGCGCCACCGTGCATAAATGTATTTTGTCCCCTCACACCAAACGCAGGTTGAAATATCAAAACAAACTCTGAACCAATTACATTAATTTGAGGACAGGTCGAAAAGCATTAAACATGTATGGCAATTTAGCTAGTTAGCTTGCACTTYRTAGCTAATTTGTCCTATTTAGCTAGCTTGCTGTTGCTAGCTAATTTGTCCTGGGATATAAACATTGGGTTGTTATTTTACCTGAAATGCACAAGGTCCTCTACTCCGCCAATTAATCCACACATAAAACGGTCAACCGAGTCGTTGCTAGTCATCTCTCTTCCTTCCAGGCTTTTTCTTCTCTTGACTTTATATTATGATTGGCAACTTTCATAAATTAGGTGCATTACCGTCACTGACCTCGTTCGTCTTTCAGTCACCCACGTGGATATAACCAATGAGGAGATGGCACGTGGGTACCTGCTTCTATAAACCAATGAGGAGATGGGAGAAGCAGGACTTGCAGTGCGATCTGCGTCACAAATAGAACTGACTTCTATTTTAGCCCTTGGCAACGCAGACCCTCATTGGCGCGCATGAGCAGTGTGGGTGCAATAATTGAATAATATAGATTTCAACATTTATTTTGCAACGCTCGCGTCGTAGTCAGCCTGTCATTCACGCAGTCTCCTCTGAAAAGTTGATGTTGAGATGTGTCTGTTACTTTAACATCGACCAGCCTCAGAATTTCCCCTTCCTGTTTGGATTTTTTCTCAGGTTTTTGCCTGCCATATGAGTTCTGTTATACTCAGAGACATAATTCAAACAGTTTTAGAAACTTCAGAGTGTTTTCTATCCAATACTAATAACAATATGCATATATTAGTAACTGGGACTGAGGAGCAGGCCGTTTACTCTGGGCACCTTTCATCCAAGCTACTCAATACTGCTCCTGCAGCCATAAGAAGTTAACTCTGTGAAGCATTTATTTGGGCTGAAATTTCTGAGGCTGGTATCTCTAATGAACTTTTCTCTGCAGCAGAGCTAACTCTGGGTCTTCCTTTCCTGTGTCGGTCCTCATGAGAGCCAGTTTCATCATAGCGCTTGATGGTTTTTGCGATAGGGCTATCTTCTGTATACCAACCCTACCTTGTCACAACACAACTGATTGGCTCAAACGCATTGTGGTAAACCGTGGGGTGTTGGGTTGAGCGTACAGAGATTGACACAAAGACAGGGAGGCTTTAGTCCACAAAATAACTTTACTAAGACGGAAAATAAATATATCAAAGAAATCACTTTGGTTTTGCTTGGTCTTTCTTCTCTCTCTTAACTGGTGTCCGTCTCTCCCTCATCTCCCTCGCGGTGTGCCATCGTGCTCCTTTTATTTAGCCTCCACGGCTGGTTGGCACTTTCCTCTAATTACCTCCACTGATATCTGTCCGTGTCGGGGTGCCCAGCTCCCGTATCCCCAGCAGAGGGAGACCAAGCGGTTGTCTCACGTACCTCCCCTCTTACTACCAATCCCGGGGTAGACCTCCTGGGATAACAGCATTAATCGGTTTTGGGCTGGCAGGGGCAGTATTGAGGTAGCTCTGATAAGAAGGTGCCCATTTCAAACGGTCCTCGTACTCAATTCTTGCTCGTACAATATGCATATTATTTATTACTAATTGGATAAGAAAACACTCTCTAGTTTCTAAAACCGTTTGAATTATTATCTGTGAGTAAAACAGAACTATTTGGCAGCAAACTTCCTGACCAGGAAGTGGAAAGTCTGAAAACGATATGCTCTGTTCTAGGGCCTGCTAAAATGGGCATGTACGTATTAGTATACATGCACGTCATACACCTTCCACTAGATGTCAAGAGGCAGTGAGAGAGAGAAAATAGAGTGATTATCTTGGTCTGAGGTGGATAAATCCTCTTGGAATGCAGCGTGTCACCCATTTCCTGTTTTCTGGAAAGTGCAAGGATGGACCTGGAATTGCCTTCTGGAAAGCTGTCGTTATAGGGCGACTACTATCTCCCGGCTTTGATTTTATTTGTATACATGTGACAATATCATCGTAAAGTATGTTTTTTTCAATATAGTTATATTAGATTATTGAATTTTTTTCGGGACGTTAGGCGTGTTTGCTTTGTCTGCGTATGTTCAGGAAGGAGAGCTTCGCGCCACTTTGCTAGCTTTCTGTGCTAATTGACTGGAGAAGAGGACGTTCTAATCGAAACAACGATTGTTCTGGACAAAGGACCCTTGTACAACATTCTGATGGAAGCTCATCAAAAGTAGGACCCATTTTATGATGCTATTTCATATATCTGTCGAACTGTGTATATTAGTTTTGCGCCCGGTTTTGGGCACTTATCTCGCCATAACGTAAGCCTTATGTCGTAATGAAGTTATTTTTAGAATTCTAACACTGCGATTGCATTAAGAACTAGTGTATTTATCATTTCCTATACAACATGTATTTTTTAGTCTAGTTTATAATATAGTTATTGGTCAGAATATGTGAGTGTCAGATAAATATCCGGACGTTGTGGGAAAAAGATGCTACATTACACAATGTATAACACTGATTTCAGCTCTAATATGCACATTTTCGAACAAAACATAAGTGTATGTATAACCTGATGTTATAGGACTGTCATCTGACGAAGCTTATCAAGGTTAGTCAAAAATTATATATCTTTTGCTGGTTTGTTACGATCGCTAACTTTTTGCTGCTGGGAAATGGCTTGTGTTTCTGGCTATTGTGGTAAGCTATATATAATGCTATATTGTGTTTTCGCTGTAAAACACTTAATAATCGGAAATATTGGCTGGAATCACAAGATGCCTGTCTTTCATTTGCTGTACACATGTATTTTTCAGAAATGTTTTATGATGAGTATTTAGGGTATTTGACGTTGGTGTCTGTAATTACTCTGGCTGCTTCGGTGCTATTTCTGACGGTAGCTGTGATGGTAGCAGCAATGTAAAACTGATTTATACCTCAAATATGCACATTTTTTCGAACAAAACATAGATTTATTGTGTAACATGTTATAGGACTGTCATCTGATGAAGTTGTTTTTCTTGGTTAGTTTGGTTGGATCTTGGTTAGGTTTATGTTGGTTTTGTGCATGCTACCTGTGCTGTGAAAAATGTCTGTCCTTTTTTGTATTTGGTGGTGAGCTAACATAAATATACTGGTGTTTTCGCTGTAAAACATTTTAAAAATCGGACATGTTGGCTGGATTCACAAGATGTTTATCTTTCAAATGCTGTATTGGACTTGTTAATGTGTGAAAGTTAAATAWTTCTAAAAAATATATTTTGAATTTCGCGCCCTGCACTTGAGCTGGCTGTTGTCATAAGTGTACCGGCGTCGGGCTTGCAGCCAGAAGAAGTTTTAAGAAGGAAATAAATTCTACAAAATAACTTTTAATAAGGCACACCTGTTAATTGAAATGCATTCCAGGTGACTACCTCGTGAAGCTGGTTGAGAGAATGCCAGGAGTGTGCAAAGCTGTCATCAAGGCAAAGGGTGGCTACTTTGAAGAATATAAAATATATTTTGATTTGTTTAACACTTTTTTGGTTASTGCTTGATTCCATATGTGTTATTTCATAGTTTTGATGTCTTCAATATTATTCTACAATGTAGAAAATAGTCTAAATAAATAAAAACCCAGGAATGAGTAGGTGTGTTCAAACTTTTGACTGGTACTGTATATAGTATTGTCTTTGTTTCTCAAAATCATTGTAATGGTTAACCTTAAAAATCTACACGAAAATGATTAATGTCTAAAATTCAACCAGAGGTCGCCCTTAGATCGTTGCAAAAGGCCGCACTTGACCGTTGCACTTGAATCATTCCCACGGTGAAGGGCTAAGCCCGCTACGCTATAAAACCACACAATATTGCAGAGACTTGTTACTGGCCGCATTTGATATGGTGAAATCAATGTGTGGTGAGGCAGAGGCACAGAAACTCACATCAATACCTTGTCAGATATCACTGTGAAACTAAGAATTGCTATTGCTTAAGATGCTATTGCTAGCAATCAAGAGGTAACTCTGACTGAATGAGTCAAACAACTCCCCACCTTATGATCTTCAAGTGAACCTTAGCTGTGAGGGCCGAGATGCCRACATGTTCGCTACATGTCAGAGGATGCTATTCATGAGGAATGTCTCATGATTCCCGAACATTAAATGTTCAGTGTGCTGCGTAGCTATATTGACAAAAAACTGATTCCATGGGATCGAATGGTGGGCTTTTGCACAGATGGGGCTCCATCTAGGCGGGACAGCGGGGAGGCCTCTGCACTGTAGTTATGTGTCTCACTCTGCCATATGGACGCACTGTATGATAAACRCACTGAGCTATAATGGATACACCGGGAACAACTGACGGCAAAAGAGCTGAATGCAGAACTCTGAGATATGCAGCAGGTAACTTCGATTGTAAACTACATCGCACACGCCTGTTCGCAAAACTATGTGGAACGATTTTTCGAATTGAGAGAGGAACTGCTGTTATTCACAATGGATGTAAAAAGCAGACTTTGTTGACTTTCTGTGTAATGAAAASAAAATGTGTCTCCTTGCCTATGTAACAGACATATTTAWGAAACTGAACAAACTGAACACAAGCATGCAGGGGAAATACAAAAATATTCTACAGATGTGTGACCGAACCAGCGAAATCCGTTTGACTGTGATCCTGGCTCAGTTGACATGCAGGTAAGTGAAATCGAACAGCTGATCGAGCTGTCATGTGACCGAATGCTGTAGACAACGCATTCACAGGTCACTATGGAGACAATCATAGAATGGCACATAGCAGTCGGTCAATCTTCTCYGTGTAACAGTTGGGATAATAGGACAATTTGAAGTACCACGCATATCTTATCCCTMGATTGAGGTACGTTTTTCYAGCCATATCTCACGCCGGCACCACTGTGTATTAATCTACACAAGAAGCCTGTCCGAACCCTAGTGCAGCTGTAAGCAAGCTGGTCGGATCTGCTGGCTAATGCCTATTTACAATGCATACGGAAAGTATTCAGACTCCTTGACTTTTTACACATTTTGATATGTTACAGTCTTATTCTAAAATTGATTAAATATTTTTTCCCCCTCATCAATCTACACACAATACCCTATAAAGACAAAGCAACAAACGTTTTTTTGAATTTTTGGCAAATTTATRACATTTACATAAGTATTCAGACCCTTTACTCAGTACTTTGTTGATGCACCTTTGGCAGCGATTACAGCCTTGAGTCTTCTTGGGTAGGACGCTACAAGCTTGGCACACCTGTATTTGGGGAGCTTCTCTCATTATTCTCTGCAGATCCTCTCAAGCTCTGTCATGTTGGATGGGGAACGTCGCTGGATAGCTATTTTCAGGTCTCCAGAGATGTTCGATTGGTCCAGGCTCTGGCTGGGCCACTCAAGGACATTCAGAGACTTGTCCCGAAGCCTCTCCTGCTTTGTCTTGGCTGTGTGCTTAAGGTCGTGGTCCTGTTGGAAGGTGAATCCATCCCCTCAGTCAGGTCCTGAGCGCTCTGGAGCAGGTTTTCATCAACATCTCTCTGTACTTTGCTCCATTCATCTTTCCCTCGACCCTGACCAGTCTCCCAGTCCCTGCCGCTGAAAAACATCCCCACAGCATGATGCTGCCACCACCATGCTTCACAGTAGTGATGGTGCCAGATTTCCTCCAGACGTGACGCTTGGCATTCAGGCCAAAGAGTTGAATCTTGGTTTCATCAGAACAGAGAATCTTGTTTCTCATGGTCTGAGAGTCTTTAGGTGCCTTTTGGCAAACTCCAAGCAGACTGTTATGTGCCTTTTACTGAGGAGTGGCTTCCGTCTGGCCACTCTACCATAAAGGCCTGATTGGTATAGTGCTGCAGAGATGGTTGTCCCATCTCCACAGAGGAACTCTGGCCCTTCTCCCCCGATTGCTCAGTTTGGCCGGGAGGCCAGCTCTATGAAGAGTCTTGGTGGTTCCAAACGTGTTCCATTTAAGAATGATGAAGGCTACTCTGTTCTTGGGGACCTTCAATGCTGCATAAATGTTTTGGTACCTTTCCCCAGACCTGTGTCTCGACACAATCCTGTCTTGGAGCTCTACAGACTATTCCTTCGACCTCATGTCTTGGTTTTTGCTCTGACATGCACTGTCAACTGTGGAACCTTATATAGAAAGATGTGTACCTTTCCAAATCACGTCCAATCAATTGAATTTACAACAAGTGGATTCCAATCTAGTTGTAGAAACATCTCAAGGATGATCAATGGAAACAGGATGCACCTGAGCTCAATTTCGAGTCTCATAGCAAAGGGTCCGAATACTTAACTTAATTAACCTCTTGACGCTAGGGGTCAGATATTTTATTTTTAATAACGTTCCCAAGGTAAACAGACTATTTCTCAGGTCCAGATCGTAGAATATGCATATAATTTACAGATTAGGATAGAAAACACTCCAAAGTTTCCAAAACTGTCCAAATATTGTCTGTGAGTATAACAAAACTGATTCTGCAGGCGAAAACCTGAGGAAATCTAACCCGGAAGTGATTTTTTWWATTTTAAATCTGTGTTTCCTTGCCCATCTTTCTTCCATTTAAATGGGTATCAACCAGATTCCTTTTCCAATGGCTTCCTCAGGCTGTGACCAGGCTTTAGACATCGTTTCAGGCTTTTATTTTGAAAAATTTGCGAGATTTTTCAAAACTAGTCAGGTGTCCTTTGATTAGTTCCTGCACGCGAGAGGGGTAGCTCTCCATTTTCTTTCTCTCTATTATTGAATAGGTTACGGTCCGATTGAAATATTATCGATTATTTGCATTGGCAAAAAATTCTAAAAACCTGTTTCGTATTGTGTGTAGATTGATGAAGAATTAATTGTATTTTATCCATTTTAGAATAAGGCTGTAACGTAACAAAATGTGGAAAAGGTCAAGGGGTCTGAATCCTTTCCAAAAGCGCTGTATATTACCAAAATGATCCCTTTTAATGTTTTCCTGTGCAAAAAATCCCTTTAAATCAAGACTCATCTGATAAATGGGCAAGATGGAATCAGGGGTAAATGTTAAGTGGTCCACTTGCATTAATCAGTACATGAGGGGATACTGCTGCCCTGTGTGATGTGCCAGCTACTCTCCTCCTCACCTCCAGCCCCTCTCAGAAAAGTGTCTYTGTGTGTGCGTGCATGCGTACGTGCATACGTGCGTGTGTGGGTGAGGACACCATGAGCCAAAGAGAGGAGCTGAATCAATTAAAATCCCATTAAAGCACCATTACAGAGGGCATTATCAAGGGGGAAAGAACCCTGATGATGATGGATCAAACACCGATCTAATTAATAAATGTATTCATTAAGGGAAGAGCTCTTCTAAACATGGCGATTGCTGTGTTACAATGCAGGACTGAGAGAAACAGATCTCAAGAAAAGCACTCTCTCTGCCATCYCCTTCTCCAGGGCAGACAGAGAGTTCTACTGCAGTAGCTCAGATTTCAAAAACAATAAATCCTCAAGACAACTCCCTACCCACTGTGCAAAAACTGGTTGAATCAATGTTGTTTCCACGTCATTTCAACAACAAAAAAATCTATCTGGTGGCGTTGAATCAACGTGGGAAACTGATTGGATTTGCAAAAAGTCATCAACGTAAATCCAATAACATGGTGACACTTTTTGTTGATTTGTTGAGAGAGTGGTGGTGTGAGTGGTGCTGAGAGAGAGTGGTTAGAGAGAGCTGGTGGTGTGAGTGGTGCTGAGGAGAGTGGGCGTGTGAGTGTGCTGAGAGAGAGTGGGGTGTGAATGGTGAGAGAGAGTGTGGTGTGACACTGTTGAGAGAAGGGGGGTGGAGTGGTGCTGAGAGAGAGTGTGGTTGATACTGTGGAGAGATGCTGGTGGTGTGAACTGTTGTAGAGAGAGGTGGTGGTGTGAATGCTGAGGAGAGACGAGGTGGTGTGACCGCTGTCTGAGAGAGAGTGGTGTGTGGACCGTTGTGAGAGATTGGTGGTGTGACCAGCTGTTGAGAGAGATGGTGGTTGACACGTTGGAGAGATTGGTGTGTGACCGCTGCTGAGAGAGAGTGTGTTGAGTGGCTGCGTAGAGAGAGTGGTGGTGGAGTGGTGCTTAGAGAGAGTGGTGGTGGAGCGCTCTGAGAAGAGAGTGGTAGGTGTGACAGAGTGAGAGAGATGTGGTGTGACCGCTGTGAGAGAGAGTGGTGGGTGTGAAATGTTGAGAGAGTGGTGTGTGACACTGTTTGAAGAAGTGGTGGTGTGACCACTGTTGAGAGAGAGTGGTGGTGTGACCACTGCTGAGAGAGAGTGTGGTGTGACCTGCTGAGAGAGAGTGGTGGTGTGACACTGTTGAAGAAGAGAGTTGTGGTGTGATATGTTTGAGAGAGAGTGGTGGTGTGACCGACTGTGTGAGAGAGAGTGGTGTGTGACCACTGTTTGGAGAGAGTGGTGGTGTGACTACTGTTGAGAGAGAGTGGTGTGTGACCACTGCTGAGAAGAATGGTAGTGTGACCGCTGCTGAGAGAGAGTGGTGGTGTGAGTGGTGCTAGAAGAGAGGTGGTGTGAGTGGTGCTGAGAGAGAGTGGGGGTGTTGACCGCTGCTAAGAGAAGTGTGGTGTGATGGTACTGATAGAAAGTGGGGTGTGACCGGCTGCTGAGAGAGAGTGGGGTGTGACATTGTTGAGAGAGAGTGGTGGTGTGAGTGTGCCTAGTGAGAGAGGTGTGTGTGAGTGGTGCTGAGAGAGAGTGTGGTGTGACCAACTGCTGAAGAGAGTGGTGGTGTGACACTGTTGAGAGAGAGTGTGATTGAGTGGTGCAGTGTGGTGTGAGTGGTGCTTAGAGAGAGTGGTGGTGATGATGCTTGCTGAGAGAGAGTGGTTGTGACCGACGTTGAGAGAGAGTGTGGTGTGACCCTGCTGAGAGAGAGTGGTGTGGACGCTGTGAGAGAGAGGGTCGTTGACCGCTGCTGAGCGAGAGTGGTGTGTGACCAATGTTGAGAGAGAGTGGTGGTGTGACTCTGTTGAGAGAGAGTGGTGGTGTGACCGAAGTGCTGAGAGAGAGTGGTGGTAGTGACCACTGAGAGAGAGTGTGTGTGAGTGATGTGAGAGAGAGGGGTGTGTGACCACTGTGAGAGAGAGTGGGTGGGGTGACTACTGTGAGAGAGAGTGGTGGTGTGACCACTGTTGAGAGAGGTGGTGTGTGACCGCTGCTTGAGAGAGAGTGGTAGTGGACCGCTGCTGAGAAGAGAGTGGTGTGTGACCATGGTTCTGAGAGAGTGAGTGTGGTGTGACTACTGCTGAGAGAGAGTGGTGGTGTGACCACGGTTGAGAGAGAGTGATGTGTGACCACTTGAGAGAGAGTGGTGTGTGAAACCACTGTGAGAGAGGACGTGTGTGTGAGTAGATGCGTGAGAGAGAGTGGTGAGTGTGACCACGTGTTTGCAGAGAGAGTGGCTGGTTGGACTTGATCTGCTGAGAGAGAGTGGTGTGTGACCACTGTTGAGAGAGAGTGGTGTGTGACCGCTGCTGAGAGAGAGTGGAGCGTGACCGCTGCTGAGGAGATAGTGGTAGTGTGACCATGTTGAGAGAGAGTGGTGGTGTGACACTGTTGAGAGAGAGTGGGGTGACCACGTTGGAGAGAGTGGTGTGGACCACGTTGAGAGAGAGTGGTGGTGTGACCACTGTTTAGAGAGAGTGTGGTGTGACGTGATGCTGAGAGAGAGTGGTAGTGTGACCACTGTTGAGAGAAGAGTGGTGATGTGACTTACTGTGAGAGAGAGTGTGGGTGTGACCACTGTTGAGAGAGAGTGGTGTGTGACTACTGTTGAGAGAGAGTGGTGGTTGACACTGTTGAGAGAGAGTGGGTGTGACACTACTGTTGGAGAGAGTGGGTGTGACTACTGTTTGGAGAGAGTGGCTGGTGTGACTACGTTTGAGAGAGTGCTGGTGTGACTACTGTTGAGAGAGAGTGGTGTTGTGACCACTGTTGAGAGAGAGTTGTGGTGGACTACTGTGAGAGAGAGTGTTGGTGTGACCACTGTTGAGAGAGAGTGGTGGTGTGTGACTACTGTTTGGAGAGAGTGGTGTGTGACTACTGTTGAGAGAAGAGTGGTGGTGTGACCACTGCTGAGAGAGAGGTGGTGGTGAGTGTGCTGAGAGAGTGGGTGGTGTGAGTGTGCTGAGAGAGAGTGGGTGGTGTGACCGCTGCTAAGAGAGAGATGGTGGTGAGTGTGCTATAGAGAGTGGGTTGTGACCGCTGCTGAGAGAGTAGTGTTGTGACTATTGTTGAGAGAGAGGGGTGGTGTTGAGTGGTGCTGTAGAGAGAGTGGTGGTGTTTTTGGGAGTGGTGCTGAGAGGAGATGCGTGGTGTGACCACTGCTGAGAGAGAGTGGTGGTGTGACTA
Source organism: Salvelinus sp. IW2-2015 (assembly GCF_002910315.2). Lineage (NCBI taxonomy): Eukaryota > Metazoa > Chordata > Actinopteri > Salmoniformes > Salmonidae > Salvelinus > Salvelinus sp. IW2-2015. The sequence goes on along the minus strand of NW_019942613.1, from coordinate 15,501 downwards.
TTGTTGAGACAGAGAGCTGGTGGTGTGTGTACCGCCTGCTGA
>NW_019942613.1:2323-14675 GCF_002910315.2 Salvelinus sp. IW2-2015 | reverse complement strand
AGAGTGGGGGTGTGACCGCTGTTAAGAGAGAGTGGTGGTGTGAGTGTGCTGAGGAGAGTGGTGTGTGACACTGTGAGAGAGAGAGTGTGGTGTGACTGTGTGAGAGAGAGTGGTTTGGTGATGTTGAACTGCTGAGAGTGAGTGGTGGTTGTTGAGTGTTGCTTTAGAGAGAGTGGTGGTGTTGAGTGGTGCTGAGAGAGAGTGGTGTGTGACCGCTGCTGAGAGAGAGTGGTGGTGGACCGCTTGCTGAGAGAGAGTTCGGTGGTTGTGACCGCTGCTGAGAGAGAGTGGTGGTGTGACCGCTGCTGAGAGAGAGTGGTGGGTGTGACCGCTGCTTGAGAGAGAGTGGTGGTGTGACCGCTGCTGAGAGAGAGTGGTGGTGTGACCGCTGCTGAGAGAGAGTGGTGGTGTACCGCTGCTGAGAGAGAGTGGTGGTGTGACGCTGCTGAGAGAGAGTGGTGGTGGTGACCGCTGCTGAGAGAGAGGAGTGGTGGTAGTGAGTGGTGCTGAGAGAGAGTGGTGTGTGTGAGTGGTGCTGAGAGAGAGTGGGTGTGACCGCTGCTGAGAGAGAGTGGTGGTGTGAGTGTGCTGAGAGAGAGTGGTGGTGTGACCACTGTTGAGAGAGAGTGGTGGTGTGAGTGGCTGAGAGAGAGTGGTGGTGTGACGCGTTGCGAGAGAGAGTGGTGGTGGAGTGTGCTGAGAGAGAGTTGGTGTGAGTGTGCTGAGAGAGAGTGTGGTAGACAACTGTTGAGAGAAGTGGGGGTGTGAGTGGTGCTGAGAGAGTGGTGGTTGGTGGTGCTGAGAGAGAGTGGTGGTGTGACCACTGTTTGGAGAGAGGTGGTGGTGTGACTCTGTTGAGAGAGAGTGGTGGGTGTGACCACTGCTGAGAGAGAGTGGTAGTGTGACCGCTGCTGGAGAGAGAGTGGTGGTGTGAGTGGTGCTGAGAGAGAGTGGCGGTGTGAGTGGTGCTGAGAGAGAGTGGGGGTGTGACCGCTGCTAAGAGAGAGTGGTGGTGAGTGGTACTGAGAGAGGGTGGTGGTGTGGACCACTGTGAGAGAGAGTGTGGTGTGACCACTGCTGAGAGAGAGTGGTGGTGTGAGGGTGCTGAGAGAGATGGTGGTGTGACCACTGTTAGAGAGAGTGGTGGTTTGACCACTGTTGAGAGAGAGTGGTGGTGTGAGTGGTGCTTAGAAGAGTGGTGGTGTGACCGCTGCTGAGAGAGAGTGGTGGTGTGACCGCTGCTGAGAGAAGAGTGGTAGTGTGCACCAATGTGGAAAAGAGAGTGTTGGTTGTACCACTGTTGAGAGAGAGTGGGGGTGTGACCACTGTTAGAGAGAGTGGTGGTGTGGACCACTGTTGAGAGAGAGTTGGGTGTGACCACTGTTGAGAGAGAGTGGGTGGTGTGACCACTGTTGAGAGAGAGTGGTGGTGTGAGTGATGCTGAGAGTTGGTTTGACACTGTTGAGAGAGAGTGGTGGTGTGGACTACTGTTTGGAGAGAGTGGTGGTGTGACCACTGTGAGAGAGAGTGGTGGTGTGGACCACTGCTGAGAGGAGAGTGGTGTGTGACCACTGTTGAGAGAGAGTGGTGTGTGACTACTGTGAGAGAGAGTGTGGTTGACCACTGTGAGGAGAGAGTTGGTGGTGTGAACTACTGTTGATAGAGGCAGATGGTGGTTGACTACTGTTGAGAGAGAGTGGTGGTGTGGACCACTGTTGAGAGAGAGTGGTGGTGTGACTACTGTTGGAGATGTCGTTGAGAGAGGTGGTTGTGACGCTGCTGAGAGAGAGTGTTGGTGTGATGTGCTTGAGAGAGAGGAGTGGTGGTGAGACCGACGGTGTGAGAGAGAGTGGGGGTGTGACCGCTGGAGAGAGAGTTGGTGGTGTGATGTGCTGATAGAGAGTGTGGGTGTTACCGCAGCTGGGAGGAGAGTGTGGTGTGACTATGTGTTGAGCAGAGAGTGGTGGTGTGAGTGGTGCCTTAGAGAGAGAGTGGTGGTGTGAGTGTGCTTGAGAGAGAGTGTGGTGTGACCACTTGTGAGAGAGTGGTGTGTGACTACTGTTGAGAGAGAGTGGTGTGATTGATGTGCCTTAGAGAGAGTGGTGGTGTGAGTGGTGCTTAGAGGCAGTGAGAGTGGCGGTACGTTTTGATGCTGCTGAGAGAGAGTGGATGTAGTGATCACATTGTTGAGAAGAGATTTGTGGTGTGACCACTTGAGAGAGAGTGGTGTGTGGACCCTGTGAGAGAGAGTGTGTGGTGTGACCCGCTGTGAGAGAGAGTGGTTGGTGTGATTTGCTGAGAGAGAGTGGTGCGTTGACCAACTGTTGAGAAGAGGGTGTGTGATGGACTGAGAGAGTGTGGTGTGGACCATGTGAGAGAGAAATGGTGGGTGACCACTGCTGAGAGGAGTGGTGGCGGTGTGAGTGGTGCTGAGAGAGAGTGGTGGTGTGACCACTGTTGAGAGAGAGTGGTGTGTGTACACTGTGGAGAGAGAGTGGTGGTCGTGAGTGGTGCTTAGAGAGAGTGGTGTGTGACCGCTGCTGAGAGAGAGTGAGTTGGTGTGACGTGCTGAGAGAGAGTAGTGGTGTGTGACCGCTTGCTGAGAGAGGTGGTGGTGTGAGCTGTGCTTGAGAGAGTGGTGGTGTGCACCGCTGCTGAGAGAGAGTGGTGGTGTGACACTGTTGAGAGAGAGTGGTGGTGACTACTGTGAGAGAGAGTGGTGGTTGGACCACTGTTGAGAGAGAGTGGTGGTGTGACTACTGTTAGAGAGAGATGGTGGTGTGACCACTTTGCAGGGGTGTGGTTTGATGTGAGAGAGCGTGGTGGGTGAGTGGTGCTGAGAGAGGATGGGGTGTGAGTCGGTGCTGAGAGAGATGAGGGGCCGACCAACCGTTGTGACCGGCATCTCTCTTCCAGAGAGTGGTGGTGTGAGTGGTGCTGATAGAGAGTGGAGGTGTGCCCGCTGCTGAGAGAGAGTAAAGGTGTGACCGCTGCTGCTAGAGAGTGGTGGTGTAACCGCTGCTGAGAGAGTGGTGGTGTGAGTGGTGCTGAGAGAGAGTGGTGGTGAGAGAGAGAAAAAGAGGGAGAGGCCTTGGGTGTGAGGCTCTACTCTACGGTCTGTGTCTTTGCTCCGTCTCCCTCCACTGGAGCTGTGATCAGGGAGCAGACACACACACACACACACACACACACACACCACACACACACTATTCAGTGGAAGGGCCAAACATGCAACAGATCTGCCTCCACTCAGCGGTTCTTAGCCCTCCATCCATACTGAACAGCGGAGGAGACACAGTCAGGGAGGCATGACCAACCGAAAAGGGACGGATAAATCAGAGGAGCCACTCAGCTCTGATGGTGGATTTGGGGATGTGAGGAGGAGAGGGAGAAAGGGGAGAAAGAGAAAGAGAGGGAGAGGGAGAGAGGGAGAGAGAAGATGAGATATCTAGGCAACATTTACACATCTTCCCTTATCTACCTTCGCAATCTCCTCATCTCCTCTCTGTCTCAGCACCACACTACACCTCCCCAGTGATCAATATACARTGGGATCAAATGAGAAATTATATCCTTACACAAGGAGATACTAATGGATAAACATGCTGTAGCTGTATGGGTACAATGAGCTGTTACTGAAGCAGTTACATGACTGTGATATGCAGGGCTACAGTCATTGCCATCAATGCCACTTTGGGCATAACATTGAGTATAGCCTACTGTAAGTCTATGTCAAAATAACCTACATTTGACTAGTCTAAGTGAAAGGATGGGGCTGGAGGCTGAAAATGGGGTTAAGACATGTCAGATAAGGTTGTATCATTGCCATGAATGACACTTCGGGTAAACCATTGGTATTGCCTAAGCATATACATTCTAACATGTAAAAAATTAAGTGATAGTGACCCGTCTAGAAATTATGATAGGGATGGAGGCTGGGGATGGGGCTACACTCTTAGAAAAAAAAGTGCTATTCATAACCAAAAAGGGTTCTTCGGCTGTCCCCATAGGAGAACCCTTTGAAGAACCCCTTTTGGTTCCAGGTAGAAACCCCAAAAGTGTTCTACATGGAACCAAAAAGGGTTCTCCTATGGGAAAGCCCCTGAACCCCTTTTATAAGGGTTCAGACTTATATATACCAGCTAGGGCTGTCAAACGATAAAAATGATGAATCATGATTGATCACATGAATTTTTGTAGTTAATCGTGATTCATCTACATTTTTGAATTTACTCAAATTTGTCCCTAAATAAAGATTTTTCCATTTAAAAAGCAGTGTATTGAGTTAAAGGCATACTATGCTTGGATTGTAAGGGACGGAAACACAAAAGAATCTGTATCAGAAACAAAATGTTCCCAATGTTTAAGTAGGCCCACTCCTTCTTATCAATGTTTAAGTAGGCCCACTCCTTCTTATCAATGTTTAAGTAGGCCCACTCCTTCTTATCAATGAGAGAGAAAGTGGTGGCTCGTGAAACCTGCTGGAGCAGAAGTGGTGGTGTGAAGTGTTGCCCTTAGAGAGAGTGGTGGTGTGAAGTGGTGCCTCGAGGGATGGGTGGGTGACCGGGCTGCTGAGAGAGAAGTGCTGGTGTAAACCGCCTGCTGAAGAGGAGTGGCTGGTGGTGACCGCTGCTCGCGACAGCGATGTGGTGGTGTTGACCCGTGCCCTGCAGCGGGAAGTCGGTCGGTGTGACGCTGCTGAGTTAGAAGAAAGTGGTTGGTGTGACGCGCTGCGCTGAGCAGACGAGTGGTGGTGTGAACCGCTGCTGAGAAGAGAGTGGTGGTGTGAACCGCTGCTGGAGAGCAGAGTGGTGGTGTGAGTCGTGTGAGAGAGAGTGGTGCGTGTGGAGTGGTGGTGAGAGGAGGGTGGTGTGACCCGCCTCGCTGAGAGAGAGTGGTGGTGTGAGTGGTGCTGAAGAGAGAGTGGTGGTGTGACACTGTTGTAGAGAGAGTGGTGGTGTGACCGCTGCTTGAGAGAGGTGGGTGGTGGTGACCGCTGTTGAGAAAGGAGTGGGCTGGTGTTGAGTGGTGCTCTCTTCCAGTGGAGAGTGTTGGTGTGAGTGGTAGCGGGAGAGAGAGGAGGTGGGTGGTATGGACACCACTGTTGAGAGAAAGTGGGTTTGTGAGTGTGCTCGAGTGAGGAGTGGTGGTTGAGTGGGTTGCCTGAGAGAGAGTGGTGGGTGTGGGACCATACTGTTTGGAAGAGACTGGTGGTGTGACTACTGTTGAGAGAGATGTGGTGGTGTGACCACTGCTTGACGATGCAGAGTGGTAGTGTGACTGCCTTGCTACGAGAGAGAGTGTGGTGTGAGTGGTGCTAGAGAGAGAGTTGGCGGTGTGAGTGGTCTGCTGAGAGAGAGCTGCGGGTGTGACGCTGCCTAAGAAGAGGTGGGGTGGCTGTGCAGTGGGTTGCTTGAAGAGAGGGTGGTGGTGTGACCACTGTGAGAAGAGTGGATGGTGTGACCATGCTTGGGAGGACAGTGGTGTGTGAAGGGTGCTGAGAGAGAGGGTGGTGTGACCACTGTCTAAGAAGAGGTGGTGGTTTTGACCCACTGTGTGAGTAGAGAGAGTGGTGGTGTGAGTGTGCTTAGATGAGAGTGGTGGCTGTGACTGAAGTGGCTGCTGAGAGAGAGCTCGACGTGGTGTGACCGCTGCTGAGAGAAGTGGTAGTGTGCCTCGCTTGAGCTTGAGAGAAGCAGTGGTAGTGCGTGAACCAATTGAGCGAAGTGGTGGTAGTGACACGCTTGCTGCACAGAAGAGTGGTGGTGTGACGTGCTGAGAAGTAGAGTGGTAAGTGTGACCAATTTGAAAGCAGAGTGTTGTGTGACAACAGTTATTGGAGAGAGTGGGGTGTGCACCACTGTTGAGAGAGAGTGGTGAGTGTGACCCATGTTGAAGAGAGAGCAAGAGGTTTGGTGTGAGTGATGCTGAGAGAGTGGTGGTTTGACCACTGGTTGAGAGAGGTGGTGGTGTGACTACTGTTTGGAGAGAGTGGGTGGGTGTGAACCACTGTTGTAGAGGAAGTGGTGGGTGTGACCACTGTTGAGAGAGGAGTGGTGGTGTGACCCGCTGCTGAGAAGGTGGTGGGTGACCGTTGAAAGAAAGTGGTGGTGTGACTACGTCTCTGGAGAGAGTGGTGGTGTGACTACTGGTTGAGAAGGGTGGTGGTGTGACCACTGTTGAGAGAGAGTGGTGGTTGACTACTGTTTGGAGAGAGTGGTGGTGTGACTACTGTTGAGAGAGAGTGGTGGTGTGACCACTGGCTGAGAGCGGAGTGGTAAGTGACCTGCTGAGAGAGAGTGTGGTGTGAAGGGTCCTGAGAGAGGTGGTGGTGTGAAGTGTGAGAGAGAGTGGGGGTGTGACCCTGTAAGAGAGAGTGGTGGTGTGATGTGCTGATAGAGAGTAGGGGTGTTACCAGGCTGAGAGAGAAGTGGTGGTGTGCTATTGTTGAGAGAGAGTGGTGGTGTGAGTGGTGCTAGAGAGAGTGGTGTGTTGTGAGTGGTGCTGAGAGAGAGTGGTGGTGTGACCACTTGTGAGAGAGAGTGGTGGTGTGACTACTGTGGAGAGAGTGGTGGATTGAGTGGTGGTTAGAGAGAGTGGTGGTGTGAGTGTGCTTAGAGAGGTCGGCCGGTGTTGAAGTTGAGCGCTAGAGAGAGTGAGTAGTAGTGACCAATGTTGAGAGAGAGTGGTGGTGTGACTACTGTTTGAGAGACAGTGGGGGTGTGACCACTGTTGAGAGAGTGGTGGTGTGACTACTGTTTGAGAGAGTGGTGGCTGTGACCACTGTTGAGAGAGAGTGGTGGTGTGACCACTGCTGAGAGAGAGTCGGCTGGGTGTGACACTGTATTGAGAGAGAGTGGTGGTGTGACTACTGGTTTGGAGAGAGTGGTGGTGTGCACCAGCTGTTGAGGAGAGGATGGTGGTGTGAACTACGTTTGGAGAGAGTGGGGTGTGACTACTGTTGAAGAGAGAGTGGTGGTGTGACCACTGCTGAGAGAGATGGTGTGACGCGCTGCTGAGAGAGAGTGGTGGTGTGACCGCTGCTGAGGAGAGTTGGTGATTGTGGACCGAGCTGCTGAGAGAGAGTGTGGTGGTGACCCGCTGCTGAGGAAGAGAGAGTGGTGGTGTGAGTGGCTGCTTCAGAGAGAGTGGTTGGTGTGACCAGCTGCTCGAGAGAGAGTGTTGTGTGACGCGCTGCTGAGAGAGAGGGGTAGGTGTGACCGCTGCTGGAGGCGAGAGTGGTAGTGTGACCAATGTTGAGAGAGAGTGGTGTGTGACTACTGTTGAGAGAGAGTGGTGTGTGGACCAACAGTTGAGAGAGAGTGGTGGTGTGACCACAGTTGAGAGAGAGTGGTGTGTGACCTGTGAGATGGTGTGTGAGTGATGCTGAGAAGAAGAGGGTAGTGTGACCATCTGTTGAAGAGAGTGGGCTGGTGTGACTACTGCTGAGAGAGAGTGGTGGTGTGACCACTGTTGAGAGAGAGTGGTGGTGTGACCGCTGCTGAGAGAAGTGGGAGTGTGACCGCTGTGAGCGAGGTGGTAGTGTGACCAATGTTTGAGAGAGGAGTGGGTGGTGTGACTACTGTTGAGAGAGAGTGGTGGTGTGACCCAGTTGAAGAGGAGGTGATGTGTACCACAGTTGAGAGAGAAGTGGTGGTGTGACCACTGTTGAGAGAGGAGTGGTGTGAGTGATGCTGAGAGAGAGTGGTAGTGTGACCACTGTTGGAGAGAGTGGTGGTGTGACCACTGTTGAGAGAGAGTGGTGGTAGTGCCTACTGTTTGGCAGAAGAAGTGTTGGTGTGACCTAATGTTGGAGAGAGTGAGGTGGTGTGACCTACTGTTGAGAGAAGAGTGGTGGTGTGACTACTGTTTGAGAGAGAGTGGTGGTGTGACTACTGTTTGGAGAGAGTGGTGGTGTGACTACTGTTTGGCAGAGAGTGCTGGTGTGACTAGTTGTTGAGAGGAGCTGGTGTGTGTGACTAACTGTTTGGGAGAGAGTGTGGTTGTGATACTGTTGAGAGAGAGGTGGTGGTGTGACCACTGTTGAGAGAGAGTGGTGGTGTGACTACTGTTGGAGAGAGAGTGGTGGTGTGACTACTGTTTGAGAGAGTGGTGGTGCTGATACTGTTGTATGGAGAGAGTGCTGGTGTGACTATTGTTTGAGAGAGAGTGGTGGTGTGACCACTGTTGAGAGAGAGTGGTGGTGTGACTACTGTTGAGAGAGAGTGGTGGGTGTGAACATGTTGAGAGAGAGTGGTGGTGTGACTACTGTTTGGAGAGGTTGGTGGTGTGACTACTGTTGGAGAGGAGTGGGTGTGACCATGTGAGAGGAGTGGTGTGTGACCGCTGCTGAAGAGAGAGTGGTGGTGTGAGTGGGCTGGAGAGAGAGTGGGGGTGTGAGTGGTGCTAGAAGAAGAGTGGGGGGTGTGACCGCTGCTAAGAGAGAGTGGTGGTGTGAGTGGTGCTGATAGAGAGTGGGGTTGGTGACCGCTGCTGAGAGAGAGTGGGTGGTGTGACTATGTGTTGAGAGAGAGTGGTGGTGTGATGGTGCTTAGAGAGAGTGGTGGTGTGAGTGGTGCTGAGAGAGAGTGGTGGTGTGACCACTGCTGAGAGAGAGTGGTGGTGTGACTATTGTGTTGACAGAGAGTGGTGGGTGTGACTTATTTGTTGTAGAAGAGAAGTGTGAGGTGTGACCGCTGCTGCTAAGAGAGTGGTGGTGTAACCGCTGCTAGAAGAGTGGTGGTGTGAGTGGTGTGAGAGAGAGTGGTGGTGAGAAGAGAAAAAGAGGGAGAGAGCCTTGGGTTGTGAGGCTCTACTCTACGGTCTGTGTCTTTGTCTCCGTCTCCCCTCCACTGGAGCTTTGATCAGGGAGCAGACACACACAACACACACACACACACACACACACACACACACACACACCACACACACACACACACACACACCACACACACACAACACACACACACACAACACAACACACACACACACCACACCACTATCAGTGGAAGGGCCAAACATGCAACAGATCTGCCTCCACTCAGCGGTTCTTAGCCTCCATCCATACTGAACAGCGGAGGAGACACAGTCAGGGAGGCATGACCAACCGAAAAGGGACGGATAAATCAGAGGAGCCACTCAGCTCTGATGGTGGATTTGGGGATGTGAGGAGGAGAGGGAGAAAGGGAGAAGAGAAAGAGAGGGAGAGGGAGAGAGGGAGAGGAAGAAGTGAGATATCTAAGGCAACATTTACACATCTTCCTTATCTACCTTCGCAATCTCCTCATCTCCTCTCTGTCTCAGCACCACACTACACCTCCCCAGTGATCAATATACACTGGGATCAAATGAGAAATTTTATCCTTACACAAGGAGATACTAATGGATAAACATGCTGTAGCTGTATGGTTACAAATGAGCTGTTCTGAAGCAGTTCCATGACTGTGATATGCAGGGCTACAGTCATTGCCATCAATGCCACTTTGGGCATAACATGATATAGCCTACGGTAAGTGTCTATGTCAAAATAACCTACATTTGACTAGTCTAAGTGAAAGGATGGGGCTGGAGGCTGAAAATGGGGTTAAGACATGTCAGATAAGGTTGTATCATTGCCATAGACACTTCGGGTATAACCATTGGTATTGCCTAAGCATATACATTCTAACATGTAAAAAATTAAGTGATAGGTGACCCGTCTAGAAATTATGATGAGGAATGGAGCTGGGGATGGGGCTACACTTCTTAGAAAAAAAAGTGCTATTAAGAACACAAAAAGGGTTCTTCGGGTCCCCATAGGAGAACCTTTGAAGAACCCCTTTTGGGTTCCAGGTAGAAACCCCAAAAGTGTTCTACATGGAACCAAAAGGGTTCTCCTATGGGAAAGCCCCTGAAACCTTTTATAAGGTTCAGACTTATATATACCAGCTAGGGCTGTCAACGATAAAAATGATGAATCATGATTGATCACATGAATATTTTGTAGATTAATCGTGATTCATCTACATTTTTGAATTTACTCCAAATTTGTCCCTAAATAAAAGATTTTTCCATTTAAAAAGCAGTGTATTGAGTTAAAGGCATACTATGCTGTGGATTGTAAGGGACGGAAACACAAAAGAATCTGTATCAGAAACAAAATGTTCCCAATGTTTAAGTGGCCCACTCCTTCTTAATCAATGTTTAAGTAAGGCCCACTCCTTCTTATCAATGTTTTAGGCCCACTCCTTCTTATCAATGTTCTAGTGATAGGCCTAATCTTCTTATCAATGTTTAAAGTAGACCTACTCCTTCTTATCAATGTTTAAGTAGGCCTAATCCTTCTTATCAATGTTTAAGTAGACTCTCCTTCTTATCAATGTTTAAGTAGGCCTTATCCTTCTTATCAATGTTTAAGTGGCCTATCCTTCTTATCAATGTTTAAGTAGGCCACTCCTCTTCAATGTTTAAGTAGCCTAATCTTCTTATCATGTTTAAGTAGACCTACTCCCTCTTATCAATGTTTAAGTAGGCCCACTCCCTTCTTATCAATGTTTAAGTAGGCCTAATCCTCTTTATCAATGTTTAAGTAGACCTACTCCCCTCTTATCAATGTTTAAGTAGGCCTACTCCTCTTATCAATGTTTAATGTAGGCCTACTCCTCTTATCAATGTTTAAGTAGGCCCACTCTCCTTCTTATCAATGTTTAAGTAGGCCTACTCCCTCTTATCAATGTTTAGGTAGGCCTACTCCATCTATCAATGTTTAAGTAGGCCTACTCCCTCTTATCAATGTTTAAGTAGGCCAACTCTCTTCTTATCAATGTTTAAGTAGACCTAGCTCCCTTCTTATCAAATGTTAAGTAGGCCTACTCCTTCTTATTCAATGTTTTAAAGTAGGCCTAATCCTTCTTATCAATGTTTAAGTAGGTCTACTCTCTTATTTCACATGTTTAGTAGGCCTACCTCCTTCTTATCAATGTTTAAGTAGGCCTCATCCTTCTTATCATGTCTAAGTAGGCCTATCCATTCTTATCAATGTTTAAGTAGGCCTAATTCTTTCTTATCAATGTTTAAGTAGACCTACCTCCTTCTTATCAATGTTTAAGGTAGGCCTACTCTTTATCAATGTTTAACGTAGGCTACTGCTTTCTCATCAATGTTAAGTAGCCTACTCCTCTTATCAATGTTTAAGTAGGCTACTCCCTCTTATTAAATGTTTAAGTAGGTCTAACTTCCCTCTTATCAATGTTTAAAGTGGTCTACTCCTCTTATCAAAATGTTTAAGTAGGCCTCTTCCCTCTTATCAATGTTTAAAGTAGGCCTACTCCCTCTTATCAATGTTTAAGTGCCGGGTCTACTCCTCTTATCAAATTTAAGTTTATGTTTTTTAAGTAGGCCTATCCTTCTTATCAATGTTTAAGAGGTCAGGCTCCTAATATTCTCCTTCTTATTTCAAATGTTTTAAGTAGGCCTATAATCCTTCTTATCAAAATGTTTAAGTAGGCCTTACATACCTTCGCTTATCAATGTTTAACGTAGGCTACTCCCTCTTAAATCAATGTTTAAGTAAGGCTACTCCTTCTAATCAATGTTTAGTAGGCCTACTCTCTTCGTATCAATGTTAAGTAGGCCTAATCCTTCTTATCTCAATGTTAAGTAGGCCTATCCCTTCTTATCAATGTTTAAGTAGGTCCTCCATTCCTTCTATCAAATGTTTAAGTAGCCTACTCCTTCTTAATCAATGTTTAAGTACCCCCACCGGCGAACGCCGTCTGCTCCTGACCATCGTCCGAATATTAACTACTCTTTAGGAGCGATTAGATTCTACTACCGTAGGAATATGTGATCCCCGCCCCGCCCTTTCCTTTCTCCCTTACATATACACCTTTGCGCGGGGACACCCTCCCATGTGTGTCTTAAAATAGATTAGAAATGGAATTAGCTCAAGTCTGGTGTTAATTCGCTTGGACATTTCAGTCACATTTATCACAACTCAGTTTTTATTGAACCCGCGTGGTCTGCCTCGCATCCCGAAAGCAAATAAACACAGGATTTATACCCTCAATGTGTCTCCGCTTGATCTCTAACTTCCCCCGGCTTTCCCGTTCTTCTCTACCTTACCTCCCCCTATTCCCATGTTGTTCCCTCTTAATTCAAAAATGTCTAAAAGGTAGGGCCTACTCCCACTTATCATGGTTTTAAAAAGTCAAGGCTTCTCTCCCCTCTTAATCAATGTTTAACGGGTCGGTCTACTCCGCTCTTATCAATGAGTTTAAGTTAGGCAACTCCCCGTCTTATCCAATGTTAAGTAGGCCTACTCCCTTGTTTATATTCATGTTTAGTAGGTCTACTTCCACTCTTATCAAATGTT
>NW_019942613.1:0-2298 GCF_002910315.2 Salvelinus sp. IW2-2015 | reverse complement strand
TTTAAGTTAGCCTAATCCTTCTTATCAATGTTTAAGTAGGCCCTACTCCTTCTTATCAATGTTTAAGTAGCCTATCCTTCTTATCAATGTTTTAAGTAGACCTACTCCCTCTTATCAATGTCTTAAGTAGGCCCACTCCTCTTATCAATGTTTAAGTAGGCCTAATCCTCTTATCAATGTTTAAGTAGACCTACTCCCTCTTATCAATGCTTAATCAATGTTTAAGTAGGTCTACTCCCTCTTATCAATGTTTAAGTAGGCCTACTCCCTCTTATCAATGTTTAAATAGGTCTACTCCCTCTTATCAATGTTTAAGTAGGCATACTCCCTCTTATCAATGTTTAAGTAGGCTTACTCTTATCAATGTTCTTCAGGCATTCTAAATGAGTGCTCCCAATTTCTGATTGGAGGGTTGACTACTGGTAAAGATAACTGGGCCTATTGATACAAAGAACAAATAGCATTTAAGCATGTCCAACAATTCTATGACTTCCACAGAATACAATAATAACAGGTCAACCAGATCTGAGTTCATGTAATACAGCTAGCTATTAGATCTAGCCTAGGCTACTTAAACATGAACTAGGCACAAGCTGCTACTACTAGAATTGGGATAGAATTGGGATCCTTTCCTTATATCTTTTGACCTGAGAACTAAAACAAAAACAGAAGCTAAATGGAATGGATGTCCTGTTTTGATTAAAATCATTGTGGGAAGTTAAGAGTTAATCAAGAGGCATTCAGCCATGGCATTGTAAAAAATGTTTTGGTTAGCTTGCTAACGTTAGCATAACTAGCTAGCTACTTCTGTACAAATTGTGCTTTTGCTGTTATCTAACGAAATGCCTGGGAATGTGTTTATGGTTGAACTTTCTAAGTTTTCTTCTAAAATTGTTGCTCAAAGCTGTGCGCTTTGTGGATGTTTAAGAGACAGAGTACGCCACCAAGTGCAGTGTCCGTGCGGAATAGGATCCGTGCAGAAACACYTGCGCTTAAACAGGGTCCGTGCAATGGAGAAATGGAGATGTGACCATTAACTTTGACAGCTCTAATGCCAACATAAACAAAAATGGACTAGTCCAAGGATGAATATGAGGCTGGAGGCTAAGGATCAGGCTAAGACTGGTCAGTCTAAGGATGAGGTTGTGACTGAGGCTGAGGACAGGGTACTGGGGTTGTGGCGGAGAGAGGGAGGACAGATGAAGAAGCACAAGCAGACTGATTGGATATGACAGGAGCAGTGACATCCCTCTCTGCGGCGCAGGGTGGCTCAAATGAAAATCAATGGTGCTGACAGCCGAGAAGAGAGGCAGGGGGCTACTGGTCAGTCACACAGAGCCATACTACATACAGTAAGACACAAACAGACAGACAGACAAACAGAGAGAGAGAGAGACACACACACACACAATAAAAAGTAGAAAGAAAGAGCTATAGAGAGACAGACAGAAAGACAGAGAGAKAGACAGACAGGACCCAACAGCTTCCTCTTATCACAGAGCCTCAACAGTGTATCATGCCACAGCACATCTGTCCCCTCTTCAGATAAGAGCAGTACTACTGATCCAGACAAAACCATACCACCACTCTATCTCAGTACTACTGATCCAGACAAAACCACACCACCACTTTCTCTCAGTACTACTGATCCAGACAAAACCACACCACCACTCTCTCTCAGTACTACTGATCCAGACAAAACCACACCACCACTCTCTCTCAGTACTACTGATCCTGACAAAACCACACCACCACTCACTCTTCTCATTAGTACTGATCCAGACAAAAACCACACCACCACTCTCTCTCATTAGTACTGATCCAGACAAAACCACACCACCACTCTCTCTAATTAGTACTGATCCAGACAAAACCACACCACCACTCTCTCTCAGTACTACTGATCCAGACAAAACCACACCACCACTCTCTCTCTCAGTAGTACTGATCCAGCAAAAACCACACCACCACTCTCTCTCATTAGTATTGATCCAGACAAAACCACACCACACTCTCTCTCATTAGTACTGATCCAGACAAAACCACACCACCACTCTCTCAGTAGTACTGATCCAGACAAAACACACCACCACTCTCTCTCAGTAGTACTGATCTAGACAAAAACAACCACCACTCTCTCTCATTAGTACTTGATCCAGACAAAACCACACCACCACTCTCTCTCATTAGTACTGATCCAGACAAAACCACACCACCACTCTCTCTCTTAGTACTGATCCAGACAAAACCACACCACCACTCTCTCTCTAGTACTGATCCAGAAAAACCAATCTTTCC
>NW_019942612.1:503820-555307 GCF_002910315.2 Salvelinus sp. IW2-2015 | reverse complement strand
TGAGAGAACCCCTGACCTGAATGGTCAAATGCGCATGTCATTAGTCCAAAGTACTTTCCCCAGCCCACAGAGCGTCTACAGAGTCAGGTCAGACACCTAGTGAGTCAGGATCAGACACCTAGTGAGTCAGGTGTCAGGACACCATAGTGAGTCAGCAGACACCTGTGATCAGGTCAGGACACCAGTCAGGTCAGGTCAGACACCTAGTGAGTCAGGTCAGACACCTAGTGAGTCAGGTCAGCCACCTAGTGTAGTGGCCTAGCGTCAGTCAGACACCTAGTGAGTCAGGTCAGGAACAAGTACTAAGGTCGACTATGGCAGGTCAGACCACCTAGTAGCTCAGGCAGACACCTAGTGAGTCAGGTCTCAGACACCTAGTGAGTCAGGTGACACCTAGTCGAGTCAGGTCAACACCTAGTGAATCAGGTCAGACACCTATGGTAGTCAGGTCAGACACTAGTGAGTTCAGGTCAGACACCTAGTCAGTCGGTCAGACACCTAGTGAGTCAGCGTCAGACACCTATTGAGTCAGTCAGACACCTAGTTCAGTCAGGTCAGACACCTAGTGAGTCAGGTCAGACACCTAGATAGTCAGGTACACAGGAATAGGTCAGACAACCTAGTGAGTCAGGTCAGACACCTAGTCATCAGGTCAGAACCTAGCAGTCAGGATCAGACACTAGTGAGTCAGCAGACACTAGTGACGTCAGGTCAGACACCTAGTGAGTCAGGTCAGACACCTAGTGAATCAGGTCAGACACCTAGTGAGTCAGGTCAGACACCTAGCAGTCAGGTCAGACACCTAGTCAGTCAGGTCACACTAGTGAGTCAGGTCAGACACCTAGTGAGTCAGGTCAGACACCTAGTAGTCAGGTCAGACACCTAGTCAGTTCAGGTCAGACACCTAGTCAGTCAAGGTCAGGACACTAGTCAGTCAGGTCAGACACCTACGTAGTCAGGTCAACACCTAGTGGTCAGGTCAGACACCAGTCAGGTCAGACGACCTAGTGAGTCAGGTCAGACACCTAGTAGTCAGGTCAGACACTAGTCAGTCAGGTCTCAGACACTATACGTCAGTCAGACACCTAGGGTTCAGGTCAGACCATCCTAGATCGAGTGAGAGTACAGACACCTAGTGACATCAGGTCAGACACCACTAGTGTCAGGTCAGACACCTAGGTAGTCAGGTCAGACACTAGTGATCAGGTCACACGAGCGCTGAGTCCACTCAGGTCAGAACCTAGTGCAGTCAGGTCAGACACCTAGTTCAGTCAGGTCAGACCACCTAGTCAGTCAGGTCAGACACCTTAGTCAGTCAGGTCAGACACCTAGTCAGTCAGGTCAGACACCTAGTGAGTCAGGTCAGACACCTAGTGGAGTCAGGTCAGGGACACCTAGTGAGTCAGGTCAGGACACCTAGGTCAGAAGTCAGATCAGACACCTAGTGATCAGGTCAGACACCTGTGATCAGGTCAGAAACAGTCAGGTCAGACACCTATCAGTCAGGTCAGACACCTAGTGGAAGTGCAGGTCAGACACCTAGTGAGTCCAGGTCAGACACCTAGTGAGTCAGGTCAGACACCAGTGAATCAGGGTCAGGACACCTAGTGGTCAGGTCAGAACACCTAGTGAGTCAGGTCAGACACCTAGTCAAGTCAGGTCAGACACCTAGTGAGTCAGTCAGACACCTATCGAGTCAGGTCAGACACCTAGTGAGTCAGTCAGACACCTTAGTGAGTCAGGTCAGACCACCTAGTAGTCAGGTGACACGAGTCAGTGCAACACCTAGTGAGTCAGGTCAGCACCTAGTGAGTCAGTCAGAAACCTTGTGTCAGGATAGAACACCAGTGAGTCAGGTCAGAGTATCAGGACACCTCAGTGAGTCAGGTCAGACACCTAGTTCAGTCAGGTCAGGACACCTAGTGAGTCAAGGTCAGACACTAGGTAGATCAGGTCAGGAACGCTGTAGTGATGTCAGGTCAGACACCTAGCTGATCAGGTCAGACACCTAGTGAGTCAGGTACAACACCTATGAGTATCAGGTCAGACACCTAGTGTGAGGGTCAGGTCAGACACCTATAGTGAGTCAGGTCAGACACCATGTGAGTACAGGTTGCGTACGTCCCGCTCCTCTAGGTCAGACACCTAGTGGATTCAGACACGTTAGTGAGTCAGGTCAGAAACTAGTCGAGTCAGGTCAGGACACCTAGTGATCAGGTCCAGAGACACCACTAGTGATCAGGTCAGACACCGGTCAGCAGTGCAGTCAGGTCAGACACCTAGTCAGTCAGGTCACTCCCTAGTGAGTCCTCTAGTCAGACACTAGTGGTCTAGTAGGAGTCAGGTCAGACACCTAGTGCAGTCAGGTCAGACACCTAGTGAATCAGGTCAGCACACCTAGTCGAGTCAGGTCAGAACCTAGTCAGTCAGGTCAGACAGGTCATAGTGAGTCAGGTCAGGAACCTAGTGAGTCGTGTCACACTAGTGAGTCAGGTCACACCTAGTGAGTCAGGTCAGACACCTAGTGAATCAGGTCAGACACCTAGTGACGTCAGGTCAGCAACACCTAGTTGAGTCAGTCAGACACCTAGTGAGTCAGGTCAACACCTAGTGATCAGGTCAGACACCTAGTCAGTCAGGTCAGCCACAACCTAGTGAGTCAGGGTCAGAACAAACCTAGTGAGTCAGGTCAGAACACCTAGTCAGTCAGGTCAGACACCTAGTGAGTCAGGTCAGACACCTAGTGAGTCCAGTAGACACCTAGATGAGTCAGGTCAAGACACCTAGGTGATTTCAGGTCAGACACCTAGTGAGTCAGGTCAGACACCTACGTGAGTCAGGTCAGAAACCTTGTGAGGTCAGGTCAGACACCTTAGTCAGTCAGGTCAGACACCTAGTGAGTCAGGTCAGACACCTAGTCAGTCAGGTCAGACCCCTAGTCAAGTCAGTCAGACACTAGTGGTCAGGTCAGACACCAGTGAGTCAGGTCAGACACTAGTGAGTCAGGCCAGACACATGCGTCAGTCAGTCACCTGTGATTCAGGTCAGACCACTAGTGAGTCATCCAACATTGTCAGTCAGACCACACAGTCAGCCTAACCTAGTGAAGTCAGGTCAGGTACACCTAGTCAGTCAGGTCAGACACTAGTGAGTCATCGTCAGGACACCTAGTGAGTCAAGGTCTAGAAACACCTAGTGAGTCAGGTCAGACACCTAGTCAGTCAGGTCAGACACCTTAGTGCAGTCATGTCAGACACCTGAGTGAGTCGGAGGTCAGACACCTAGTGAGTCAGGTCAAGACACCTAGTGGTCAGGTCAGACACTGTAAGCTAGCTAGAGTCAGGTCAGACACCTAGATGGTCAGGTGAAGAACACCTAGTGAATTCAGGTCAGACGACCTCCTAGTGAGTCAGGTCAGACACCTAGTGAGTACACGGATCAGGACCAACCATAGTGAGTCAGGTCAGACACCTAGTGGTCAGGTCAGACACAGTCAGTCAGAGTCAGACACTAGTGAGTCAGGTCATGCACTAGTGAGTCAGGTCAGACACCTAGTCAGTCAGGTCAGACACCGGAAGTGAGTCAGGTCAGACACCTAGTGAGTCGAGGTTCAGACACCTAGTCGTCAGTCAGTCGTCAGGACACCTAAGTCGAGTTCAGGTCAGACACCTAAGTTGCAGTCAAGGTCAGACACTGTGAGTCAGGCAGAAACCTAGTGAGTCAGGTCAGACACCTAGTCAGCGTCAAGGTCAGACCCTAGTGAGTCAGGTCAGACACCTAGTCGAGTTCAGGTCAGACACCATAGTGACACGTCAGGTCAGAGCACCTAGTGAGTCAGGTCAGACACCTAGTGAGTCAGGTCAGACACCTAGTGAATCATCCACAACTTAGTGGTCAGGTCAGATCACCTAAGTGACGTTCAGGTCAGACAGTCAAACCTAGTGATGTCAGGCTCAAGCACAACCTAGTGGTCAGTCAGACACCTAGTGAGTCAAGGCTCAGACACTAGTGAGTCAGTCAGCACCTAGAGTCAGGTCAGACACCTAGTGAGTCAGGGCAGACACCTAGTAGTAGCAGAGTCTAGACACCTAGTGAGTCAGGTCAGACACCCAGTGAGTCAGCGTCAGACACCTAAGAGTTCAGGTCAGACACGGTCAGTGACCTAGTGCGTAGGTCAGACAACCTATAGTTAGTCAGAGTCAGACACCTAGTGAGTCAAGGTTCAGTCATCAGTCCCTCACGTGAGTCAGGTCAGACACCTGTGGTCAGGTCAGACACTAGCTAGTCAGTCATGAGTCAGGACACCTAGTGAGTCAGGTCAGCACCACCTATCAGTCAGGTCAGACACCTAGTGAGTCAGGTCAGACACCTAAGTGATCAGGTCAGAACACTAGTGAGTCAGTCAGGACACCTAGTCAGAGTCAGGTCAGACACCTAGTGAGTCAGGTCAGACACACTAATCAGTCAGGTTCCACCTAGTGAGTCAGGTCAGACACCTAGTGAGTCAGGTCAGACAACCTAGTGAACAGTCGACACAAGTCAGTCAGGTCAGACACCTAGTGAGTCAGGTCAGACACCTAGTGAGTCAGGTCAGACACTGGAGTCAGTCAGACACCTAGTGAGTCAGGTCAGACACCCTAGTGAGTCAGATCAGACACACCTAGTGAGTCAGGTCAGACACCTATGTAGTCACAGGTCAGACACCTAGTGAGTACAGGATCAGGACACCTAGTGAGTCAGGTCAGACGACCCAGTCCAGATCAGTATCAGAAAGACACCTAGTGAGTCAGGTCAGACACCTAGTGAGTCAGGTCAGACACCTAGTGAGTCAGGTCAGACACCTAGTGAGTCAGGTCAGACACCTAGTCAGTCAGGGTCACTCAATAACAACTTCTACAGCCTGTGTCTCATTCCAGGCCGGACCATACCCTCATCACCCTGTCTGAGAGGTCAATGGTTCCCCCACACACAACTTGCAGCAATAGCCTAAGACCTGAGAAATGAGCTTGTTTACACAATGTCTCTGCTTTCCCCTTGTTCATATTTGAGTGTTGTTTTTGTCAATCATTTGTACAGTAGGCTGACCTGGTACTGTGTGTGACTGTTGCGGTTCAGAAGGGAGACAGATGGAGCCTCATTTAGCCAGCTACAAACTGGCAGACATGACACGGTGGTGACAGGCTTTTTCCAAAGACTCTCTCGAATGTGGATCTCTGTCTGACTCTGTAGCATGTACATTCAGAGCTAACAGCTAAAGCTGGCATCCCATGCAATACAGATGTAAGGTATCAAATGAAGCCAGGCATTTTTCATTCTACTACATTCTGTTTTTCCGCAGTGTGACATTTGACCAGCAGAGAGTTAGTCCTGTACACTCCGCAGAGCGTAGTATCACTGAAATTGTCTATCTATCAATATACTATGCATAACCCCAGTACAGATGCTGGTGATTGATCGTGAGTTATGGTTGGCATTCAGAGAGAGTCACACACCAGGACACGCCCCATGTTCCCCGCAGGGCCACAAAGGGAAACCATCTCCATACTCTCCTACTACACGGCACACAGCCCCCACTGCTGGCCTCCAATCAATGAGGAGCCACAGGAGAGAATAAGCAGGGCTGAAGGGAAGGGAGGCTGAAGGTTAATGTGTGCAGGACCTAGCAGAACACACAGCCACTAAGACACATGAGGGACAGTGAGCCACATACTGAACAGAGACTCTTACGTGACTATGGAGTAGAATGATTCATGGAGAGAGAAGAGGAGAGGGGAGAGGGAGGGATAGAGAAAGGGAGAGAGAGAGAGGGGGGGGGGCGGCAGAGAGAGACAGAGAGAGAGAGAGAGAGGGACAGAGAGAGACAGAGAAAGAGAGAGAGAGAGAGAGAGAGAGGGAGAGAGGGACAGAGAGAGAGAGAGAGTGAGAGAGGGACAGCCAGTGAAAAATGCAAAGTAATGTTGATATTATTTCCCATTTAGCTTAGTTTTGTTTTGTCTTTCATACCAGGTCATATGTCTTCTCAAGTCATGTTGACACTGGTCTACTACCATTGATTTAATGTATTGTTGTTCTGATTAATATTGTTGTTGTAGTTGCTGTTAATGGTAATCACATGTCCACTACTACTATTATTATTACTGTTGGTCCCACCATTTATTTATATATAAATATATATATATTTTGTATATATATACATATATATTTTATTTTTATTTTTCGATATGTATACTTTGACAATGTAAGTAATAATGAACCATGTCAATAAAGTCAATTGAATTGAATTGAATTGAATTGAATTGAGAGAGAGAGAGGGGGACAGAACAGACAGAACAGACAGAGACAGACAGACAGACAGACAGACAGACAGACAGACAGACAGACAGACACAGACAGACAGACACGAACAGACAGACAGACAGACAGACAGACAGACAGACAGACAGACAGACAGACAGACAGACAGACAGACAGACAGACAGACAGAGACAAAGACAGAGACAGACAGAGACAGACAGACAGACAGACAGACAGACAGACAGACAGACAGACAGACAGACAGACAGACAGACAGACAGACAGACAGCAGACAGACAGAAGACAAGACAGCAGACAGACGCGATTCCCCCCTTCCATAAACAAGCCATCACCTACAGAGAGATGAACCTGGAGAAGAGTCCCCTAAGCAAGCTGGTCCTAGGGCTCTGTCACAAACACAAACACACCCCACAGAGCCCACGACAACAGCACTATTAGACCCAACCAAATCATGAGAAAAACAAAAAAATAATTACTTGACACATTGAGAAGAATTAACAAAAAACAGAGCAAACTAGAATGCTATTTGGCCCTAAACAGAGAGTACACAGTGGCAGAGTACCTGACCACTGTGACTGACCCAAACTTAAGGAAAGCTTTGACTATGTACAGACTCAGTGAGCATAGCCTTGCTATTGAGAAAGGCCGCCGTAGGCAGACATGGCTCTCAAGAGAAGACAGGCTATGTGCTCACTGCCCACAAATGAGGTGGAAAACTGAGCTGCACTTCCTAACTCTCCTGCCCAATGTATGGCCATATTAGAGAGACATATTTCCCTCAGATTACACAAGAATGAAAACAAATCCAATTTGATAAAACTCCCATTTCTACTAGGTGAAATACCACAGTGTGTCCATCACAGCAGAAATATTTGTGACCTGTTGCCACAAAGAAAAGGCAACCAGTGAAGAACAAACACCACTGTTAAATACAACCCATATTTATGCTACTTAACTCATTTGTACATTGTTACAACACTGTATATAATAATATGACATTTGTAATGTACTTTATTGCTTTGAAACTTCTGTATGTGTAATGTTTACTGTTAATTTTTATTGTTTATTTCACTTTTGTATATTATCTACCTCACTTGCTTTGGCAATGTTAACACATGTTTCCCATGCCAATAAAGCCCATGACTTGATTTTAGAGATGACAAAAAGATAGAGGCACGAGAGAGAGAGGAGAGAGAGAGAGATTATGACGGAGAGAATGACAGAGAGAGTAGAGGAGAGAGAGATGAGAGGATATAGAGATTGAGACGAGACGAGGAGATGGAGAGAGAGAGAACAGTGTAGATGTAGTGTGTATGAGAGAGGGTGGTGTGAGACCATGAGAGAGAGAGAGGAGGAGAATGAGAGAGAGAGAGAGAGAGAACAAGAATGAATGACTGTGCAATGTTCCATCGACCCAGCACATCTATATACCATCTCTTTTACATCCACACTGAACATCTGTTCTCAAGAAACAGGCTTGCCAATTTTTATCTAACCGTCCTCTACAGGACTGAACACACACGGTTCAACATTTTGCGGAGAGGGAGGAGGACTGAAAAACACCACTTCAACAGTTTTAGGAGATTGGAGAGGACTGAAATAACACCACTGTCAACATATTTGTAGAGAGAGAGGACTTGAAAACACCACTTCAACATATCTTAGAGAGGGAAGGAGCTGAAGACACCACTTCAACATATTGGAGAGGGAGAGACTGAAAACACTACTTCAACATATCTAGAGATGGAGAGCGACTGAAAAACACATACTTCATACATATTAGAGAGGGATGAGGAATGAAACAACACTTCAACATACTGGAGAGGGAGGAAGACTGAAATACACACTACTTCAACATATTGGAGAGGGCGAGAGGACTGAAGAACCTACTTCAACATATTAGAGAGGGAAAGGACTGAAGACACCACTTCAACATACTTGATGAGGGGAGAGGACTTGAAAACACACTGATCAACATATTTGGGAGAGGCGAGAGGGATGAAGACCACCACTTCAACATATTGGAGAGGGAGAGGACTTGGAAACACCACTGTCAACATTTTAGAGAAGCTGAATACTGAACAAGGGGAGAGGACTTGGAAGACACCACTTCAACATATTGGACGAAGGACGAGGACTGAAAACACTACTTCACACATATTGGAAAGGGAGAGGGACTGAAAAACACATACTTCAACATTATTGTAAGAGGGAGAGAGCTGAAAAGCACGCACTTCAATCATATTAGGAGAGGGAGAGGACTGAGACACACTACTTCAACATTTGGAGAAGGGAGGAGGACTGAAACATAGCTTCAAACAGTATTTAGAAGGGAGGGACTGAAGACCACCACTTCAACAATATTGGGAGAGGGGAAGGACTGAAAAACACCACTTCAACATATTGGAGAGGGAGAGGACTGAAACACTACTTCACTTCAAATATTAGAGAGGGAGAGAGCTGAAGACACACTTCACATATTGGAGAGGTGAGAGGACTGAAAACATCCACTTCAACATTTTGGAGATAGGAGAAGGACTTGACAACACATTCACACATATTGGAGAGCGAGAGGACTGATAAACACCACTCTTCAACATTTGAGAGGAGAGAGGCTGAAAACCACTTCAACTATTGGAGAGGGAGAGGACATGAAAACACTACTCAACTATTGGAAGGACAGAGGGGGGAGACTGAAAACACCACTTCAACATATGAAGTGGAGAGGAAGGATGAAAACACCTACTTCACTTTTGAGAGGGAGAGGACTGAAAACACTCTTTCGCAAAATTGGAAAGGGAGAGGATAACAAAGACATACTTCAACATATTAGGAGAGGGAGAGGACTGAAAACATCTTCAACATATTGGAGAGGAGAGGACTTGAAAACACAGCTTCAACATATTGGAGAGAGGAGATTAAACTAAATTACAACTCACTTCAACAATTAAGTAGGGGCTAAGGACAAAGGAGGGAGAGGACTGCAAACACCACTTCAACATATTGGAGAAGGGGACTGAAAACATGGACACTTCCACAATTGGAGCAAGGAGAGAACTATAACCATTAACATATTGGAGAGGGAGAGGACTGAAAACACACTTCAACATATTGGAGAGGGAGAGACTGAAAACACTACATCAAACGTATTTTGGAAAGAGAGAGAACAAATACACCACTTCAACATACTTTGAGAGGCAGAGGACTGAGAAACACTACTTCAACATTTTTGGAGAGGGAGATGACTCGAAAACACCACTTCAACATATTGGAAAGATGAGATAACTAATACCACTACTTCAACATATGGGAGAGGGAGAGGACTGAAAACACCACTCAACTTAGTGTGAGAGGCTGAGAGACTGAAAACACGAACTTCAAGCATATTGAAAGGAGAGATACCTAAAAACACTACTTCAACATATTGGAGGAGGAGAGGACTGAAAACACCACTTCATACATATTGGAAGAGAGAGCGAGTGACTGAAAACACTCACTTTCAACAGTATTGGAAAGGAGAGGACTAAATACACCACTTCAACATATTGGAGAGGGAGAGGACTGAAAACACCACTTCAACATATTGGAGAGGGAGAGGACTGAAAACACCACTTCATATCAAAGTTTATTTGTCACGTGCGCCGAATACAACAGGTGTAGAGCTTACAGTGAAATGCTTACTTACAGGCTCTAACCAATAGTGCAAAAAAGGTGTTAGGTGAACAATAGGTAAGTAAAGAAATAAAACAACAGTAAAAAGACAGGCTATATACAGTAGCGAGGCTATATACAGTAGCGAGGCTACATACATACCGGTTAGTCAGGCTGATTGAGGTAGTATGTACATGTAGATATGTTTAAAGTGACTATGCATATATGATAAACAGAGAGTAGCAGTAGTGTAAAAGAGGGGTTGGCGGGTGGCGGGTGGTGGGACACAATGCAGATAACCCGGTTAACCAATGTGCGGGAGCACTGGTTGTTCGGCCCAATTGAGGTAGTATGTACATGAATGTATAGTTAAAGTGACTATGCATATAAGATAAACAGAGAGTAGCAGCAGCGTAAAAGAGGGGTTATATGCAAATAGTCCCGGGTAGCCATTTGGTTACCTGTTCAGGAGTCTTATGGCTTGGGGGTAAAAACTGTTGAGAAGCCTTTTTGTCCTAGACTTGGCACTCCGGTACCGCTTGCCATGCGGTAGTAGAGAGAACAGTCTATGACTGGGGTGGCTGGTGTCTTTGACAGTTTTTAGAGCCTTCCTCTGACATCGCCTGGTGTAGAGGTCCTGGATGGCAGGCAACTTAGCCCCAGTGACGTACTGGGCCGTACGCACTACCCTCTGTAGTGCCTTGCGGTCGGAGGCCGAGCAATTGCCGTACCAGGCAGTGATGCAACCGGTCAGGATGCTCTCGATGTTGCAGCTGTAGAACCTTTTGAGGATCTCAGGACCCATACCAAATCTTTTTAGTTTCCTGAGGGGGAATAGACTTTGTCGTGCCTTCTTCACGACCATCTTGGTGTGTTTGGACCATTCTAGTTTGTTGTTGATGTGGATACCGAGGAACTTGAAGCTCTCAACCTGCTCCACTACAGCCCCGTCGATGAGAATGGGGGCGTGCTCGGTGCTCCTTTTCCTGTAGTCCACAGTCATCTCCTTAGTCTTGGCTACATTGAGGGATAGGTTGTTATTCTGGCACCACACGGCCAGGTCTCTGACCTACTCTCCATAGGCTGTCTCGTCATTGTCTGTGATCATGCCTACCACTGTTCTGTCGTCTGTAAACTTAATGATGGTGTTGGAGTCGTGCCTGGCCATGCAGTCGTGGTTGAACAGGGAGTACAGGAGGGGACTGAGCACGCACCCCTGTGGAGCTCCAGTGTTGAGGATCAGGGTGGCAGATGTGTTGCTACCTTCCCTCACCACCTGGGGGCGGCCCGTCAGGATGTCCAGGATCCAGTTGCAGAGGGAGGTGTTTAGTCCCAGGATCCTTAGCTTAGTGATGAGCTAGCTTTGAGGGTACTATGGTGTTGAACACTGAGTTGTAGTCAATGAATAGCATTCTCACATAAGTGTTCCTTTTGTCCAGGTGGGAAAGGGCAGTGTGGAGTGCAATAGAGATTGCATCATCTGTTGATCTGTTTGGGCAGTATGCAAATTGGAGTGGGTCTAGGGTTTCTGGGATAATGATGTTGATGTGAGCCATTACAAACCTTTCAAAGCACTTCATGGCTACAGACGTGAGTGCTACGGGTCTGTAGTCATTTAGGCAGGTTGCCTTTGTGTTCTTGGGCACAGGGACTATGGTGGTCTGCTTGAAACATGTTGGTATTACAGACTCAATCAGGGACAGTCAACATTTTGGAGAGGGAGAGGACAGAATACACCACTTCAACATATTGAAGAGGGAGAGGACTGAAAACACCACTTCAACATATTGNACATATTGGAGAGGGAGAGGACTGAAAACACCACTTCAACATATTGGAGAGGGAGAGGACTGAAAACACCACTTCAACATATTGGAGAGGGAGAATACTGAAAACACCACTTCAACATATTGGAAAGGGAGAGGACTGAATACATCACTTTAACATATTGGAAAGAGAGAGGACTGAAAACACCACTTCAACGTATTGGAAAGGGAGAGGACTGAAACCTCGACAGTCACTGTTTCTCCATCTTGTTCTAGTTTTCATTTTGTTCTGAATTCAATCCCAAACGCATCCCATCCATTACAGTCACAACCAGGGATGTTTCTCTGACCATCCTGTCCCATCCAGCCTGCTCTCATCTCATGTAATGGCTTAGATTCAGATTCACTCTCACCTTGATATGAGGCTCCATACTGCAGTAGCCAGCAGCCCCATCCAGCCTGGACGTAACATAGTAAATATAAATCTGTCTCCCTCCATTAAGTATGATATGTTACATTCTCTACCGCACCTGCTGTCTTGTCCACTGAGGTGCTGACCTGTTGCACCCTCTACAACCACTGTGATTATTATTTGACCCTGCTGGTCATCTATAAACGTTTGAATATCTTGAAGAACGATCTGGCCTTATTTGCCATGTTGTCTTATCTCCAACCGGCCGAGCAGAAGAGGACTGGCCACCCCTCAGAGCCTGGTTCCTCTCTAGGTTTCTTCCTAGGTTCTTGCTTTCTAGGGCGTGTTTCCTAGCCACAGTGCTTCTACACCTGCATTGCTTGCTGTTTGGGATATTAGACTGGGTTTCTAATTTGTGGATGTCCATCATCCATTTCGTATGATATGTTACGAATTACAATTCGTAGGATATGTTACAAATTGCAATTAGTACATTGTTACAAATTCTATTTTTTTGTGGTTAACGTTAACTAGGCTAGGGGTTAGGGCTTAAGGTTAGGGTTAGGAGTTAGATTAAAAGGTTAAGGTTAGGGTTAGGGGAAGGGTTAGCTAACATGCTAAGTAGTTGCAAAGTAGCTAATTAGCTAAAATGCTCAAATTGACCATGATAAGATTTGAACACACAACCTTTGGGTTGCTAGAGGTTCACGCTATACCTTCTGTCTTATGTAACCATACCAACCGTAACATATCATACTAATTTGAGTGTCCCTGATCTACTTCTACAATGTTACGTCTAGTCTATGAGCCCAGGCTGCCCCATGGTCCAGATCAGCACTCTCTCTCTGATTTACTACGGCTGTTAACGGAGGGCCATCTGGAGCTCCTGAAAACTACTGAACATTAGTATCACTAACTCTCCATCACACACATGACACACAACACACACATCACACCCACACACACACACACAACACAACACACACAACAACACACACACACACACACACACACACACACACACACACACACACACACACACACACACACACACACACACACACACACACACACACACACACACACACAGAAAGCATAGCGTACACTCACACAAACCCACACTCTCATAAAACAAATGATGGTGTTAATTTGCATCTCTTCACACAAACAAAGCTGTCAGGGAGCATTCATTGTATCAGTGAATCCCTTGAACACAGCAAGAGAAGCATGACACTTATCAGCCAGAACCTCTGGTCTACTTCCTGCAAGAGAGCTCAGAGGAACACTGACACTGGCGTCCCCCCAACTACATTATAATCACATAGGCTGCTGTGTTCATGCGTCTCATTCATGACTATGACAGTGTCATAAGTATAGATGGTATCTTAGAGCCCTGTGGCACTGGCTCATTCTGTTGTAGTGGGTGTTCTGTTGCAGTGTGTGTTCTTTTGCAGTGTGTGTTCCGGTGTGTTCTGTTGTAGTGGGTTGTCTGTTGCAGTGGGTGTTCTGTTGTAGTGTGTGTTCCGGTGTGTTCTGTTGTAGTGGGTGTTCTGTTTGTAGTGGTGTTCTGTTGCAGTGTGTTCTTTTGCATGTGTTGTTCTGATGCAGTGGGTGTTCTGTTGTAGTGTGTGTTCCGTGTGGTTCTGTTGTAGTGGGTGTTCTGTTGC
The DNA here is from genome assembly GCF_002910315.2 of Salvelinus sp. IW2-2015. Taxonomy (NCBI): domain Eukaryota; kingdom Metazoa; phylum Chordata; class Actinopteri; order Salmoniformes; family Salmonidae; genus Salvelinus; species Salvelinus sp. IW2-2015. Next base: position 541,496 of record NW_019942612.1, on the reverse strand, counting down.
AGTGGGTGTTCTGTTGCAGTGTGTGTTCTGTTGTAGTGTGTGTTCTGTTGTAGTGGGTGTTCTGTTGCAGTGTGTGTTCTTTTGTAGTGTGTGTTCTGTTGCAGTGGGTGTTCTGTTGTAGTGTGTGTTCTGTTGTAGTGGGTGTTCTGTTGTAGTGGGTGTTCTGTTGCAATGGGTGTTCTGTTGTAGTGTGTGTTTCTGTTGCAGTGTGTGTTCTGTTGCAGTGTGTGTTCTGTTGCAGTGGGTGTTCTTTTGTAGTGTGTGTTCTGTTGTAGTGGGTGTTCTGTTGCAGTGGGTGTTCTGTTGTAGTGTGTGTTCTGTTGCAGTGTGTGTTCTGTTGCAGTGTGTGTTCTGTTGTAGTGGGTGTTCTGTTGCAGTGGGTGTTCTGTTGTAGTGTGTGTTCTGTTGTAGTGGGTGTTCTGTTGTAGTGGGTGTTCTGTTGCAGTGTGTGTTCTGTTGCAGTGTGTGTTCTGTTGCAGTGTGGTGTTTCTGTTGCAGTGTGTGTTCTGTTGTAGTGTGTGTTCTGTTGCAGTGTGTGTTCTGTTGCAGTGTGTGTTCTGTTGTGTGGGTGTTCTGTTGCAGTGGGTGTCATTTGCAGTGGTGTTCTGTTGCAGTGGGTGTTCTGTTCAGTCTATGTGTGATATGAAGGGTCTCTGTTGTATTGTGTGTGTAAAGTAAGTAAGCACTTCACTGTTAGTCTACACCTGCTGTTAACGAAGCATGTGACATACAATTTGATTTGATATGATTTGTTCTGTTCAGACTTATGTGTGATACGGAGCAAACTGAACGTCTGGTACACTGTAATAAGGAGTCAGAAGTTACGACTCTGAGATCAGACTTTACAGTGAAGGCTTCAAAATAACAGGCTCAACGTGGAGCAGCTGTTAATAATACCTGTCATAGGAACTTTAACCAGCAGAGGTCAGTATTGAAACAGTGTGTATTCAGGTTAGAATCCCTGGACTATTCAAATCAAATTGTATTGGTCACATGTGCTGAATACAACAGGTGTAGACATTACAGTGAAATGACAAAAACAAAATACAAAAATATGTTCTAAATAATAAAAGGAAATAGTAACATGTTAAAAACATTAACTACGCTATGTACAAGGAGTGCCAGAACAGAATCAACATGGTTCATTCCCCCACTGGAAGATAGATATTAGACTGTGTACAAGGAGTACCAGAACAGAGTCAACATGGTTATTCCCCCACTGGAAGATAGATATTAGACTGTGTACAAGGAGTACCAGAACAGAGTCAACATGGTTCATTCCCCCACTGGAAGATAGATATTAGACTGTGTACAAGGAGTACCAGAACAGTCAACATGGTTCATTCCCCACTGGAAGATAGATATTAGACTGTGTACAAGGAGTACCAGAACAGAGTCAACATGTGTTCATTCCCCCACTGGAAGATAGATATTAGACTGTGTACAAGGAGTACCAGAACAGTCAACATGGTTCATTCCCACTGGAAGATAGATATTAGACTGTGTACAAGGAGTACCAGAACAGTCAACATGGTTCATTCCCCCACTGGAAGATAGATATTAGACTGTGTACAAGGAGTACCAGAACAGTCAACATGGTTCATTCCCCCACTGGAAGATAGATATTAGACTGTGTACAAGGAGTACCAGAACAGAGTCAACATGGTTCATTCCCCCACTGGAAGATAGATATTAGACTGTGTACAAGGAGTACCAGAACAGAGTCAACATGGTTCATTCCCCACTGGAAGATAGATATTAGACTGTGTACAAGGAGTACCAGAACAGAGTCAACATGGTTATTCCCCACTGGAAGATAGATATTAGACTGTGTACAAGGAGTACCAGAACAGAGTCAACATGGTTCATTCCCCCACTGGAAGATAGATATTAGACTGTGGTTGGTTGGGGTGTTGACCTGACACCTGACTGAACTGCCTGCAGAATAGACTGAAGTCCCCAATGAGACTCCTTCATATGTGATCCATCAATCAGCTGTTTCCTACCTCATGGATCAATTACACCACAGAGTGACCCTGATAAATCATTCACAGACCATATAGAGCACAAACATACTACACCCTCCAAGAGCTCAAGGACAACGGCTTTCTATAGGTTATCAGAAAACACACAGGAGGGTGTGTAAACACACACGTGCAAGCACACAGATCACACACACACACACAGAAGAGAGACAGAGAGAGAGAGAGAGAGAGGAGAGAGAGAGAGAGAGAGAGAAGAGAGAGAGAGAGAGAGAGAGAGAGAGAGAGAGAGAGAGAGAGAGAGAGAAGAGAAGAGAGAGAGAGAGAGAGAGAGACACAGAGAGAGAGACACAGAGAGAGAGACACAGAGAGAGAGACACAGAGAGAGAGACACAGAGAGAGAGACACAGAGAGAGAGACACAGAGAGAGAGACACAGAGAGAGAGACACAGAGAGAGAGACACAGAGAGACAAGAGGAGAGAGAGAGAGAGAGAGAGAGAGAGAGAAGAGAGAGAGAGAGAGAGAGAGAGAGAGAGAGAGAGAGAGAGAGAGAGAGAGAGAGAGAGAGAGAGTGTGAGTGTGAGTGTGAGTGTGAGTGTGAGTGTGAGAGAAAGAGAGAAAGCAAACAGCACTCCATTACTGCCCTGATTCATAGTGTCATCAACACTGCCAAGTCAGCACGTAAATTGCTTTTAAAAGTCTAAAAATCAAGGACAAAAACATCTTGAGAACAACTAACACTAAATAAGAAAAATGTTTCAGTTAAAAATAAATCAAGAGTTCGAGTTTGTTTGCATGTAATGTTTCCTTCCTACTGTCAAACTTAAGGAGACAAATTGTCAATGTTCTATTTTTCCTGTTATGTGCCAGCTGTGTGTGATGATTCTGTGTGAGTGATTCTGTGTGAGTGATTCTGTGTGAGTGATTCTGGCCTTTGAACGCTTTGAGCTGCTTTTTAGAGACTTCCCTCCTCTTGAGAGAAGAAGAGAAGACAAAACACTGAAATCTCAAAATGTTACATAGCATGCCCAGCATGCCCGCTGGTCTGCAACTTTTACACTTTTACTTTGATATGAAAAGACTACTGAATTGGGCCCCCTGTGTGTGTGTGTGTGTGTGTGTGTGTGTGTGTGTGTGTGTGTGTGTGTGTGTGTGTGTGTGTGTTGTGTGTGTGTGTGTGTGTGTGTGTGTGTGTGTGTGTGTGTGTGTGTGTGTGTGTGTGTGTGTGTGTGTGTGTGTGTGGGTTCGTTTGTGTTTGTGTGTGTGTGTGTGTGTGTGTGTGTGTGTGTGTGTGCGTGTGTGTTTGTGTGTGTGTGACAGAGAGAGAGATAGAAAGACAAAGAGAGTCTGAATAGTTTAGAGGAATTCTTCAACAGTAAACTATGGTGAAACCAGGACAATGTTTGACCAACTATTGCATTGGTACAGAGTTCTCCCATTGATTTCTACCATAGCTGGAGAAGTAGTGCTGGTGTACATAAGCAGTGCTAAACTGAGCCAAGAGATGGCGCCCTCTAACCAGAATCTGATCTAAAGGAAATGACAGACTACTGTCACAAATAGAACAATGAGCCAGATGTTTCACCGAATGTGTAAATCTGAAGCTTCCGGTTGGCATTTCCACCACCAAATATGGTGATGAGAGGAAGCCCGTGGAGTGAGATTGGAGGGAGATTGATTTTGGCTGACATTCTGCACATTTTCTCATCAATGAAACATTTGATTTCAATAGTTTTCTGTTCGCAAAACTAACATCTGTTACGAGCAGAGTGGAATACGTTTTGTAGAGTTTACCCTTTGCCAAAGTTTCACAAAATTGTGTTGTTTAGAAGGAGTGCAATGGCAAATGGAGTTATTGCACACGTGCACTTCACAGAGTAGGCGTTACCAAACAGAAATATGCAAATACATGCTAGAGTGCGCCAATAGGATCTCACTAGCTAGTGCATGACTCTGCCCACCTCCTTGCTTGTTCTGCCCACTATGCTTCATTTGCTCCCATTGGAAATGACAGGTTGTGGGGTATATCTTGGGTTAGTTCTAAATCTTTTTTACTATGGTTACCACAGTGCGAGCAGGTGATGTATCCTCATGTACCAAGAGATGGCAGTAGAGTCTCACATTCCCAGAAAGCTGAGGGCTACAGGTAACTGCCAAAATAAAGGAAACACTTGAGTAAATGAGGGATACAAAGTATATTGAAAGCAGATGCTTCCACACAGATGTAGTTCCTGAAGAATTAATATCCCATCATGTTTAGGGTCATGTATAAAAATACCCAGTCGTCCATTATTTTGGCTACCATGGCTAGAAGAAGAGATCTCAGTGACTTTGAAAGAGGGCTCTCAAAGGAGCATAGGGGGTTTAAAGGGTGTGTGTCTCAGTCACCAGATCTCAACCCAATTGAACACTTATGGGAGATTCTGGAGCGGGGACTGAGACAGTGTTTTCCACCACCATCCACAAAACACCAACTGATGGAATTTGTCATGGAAGAACGGTGTCACATCCCTCCAATAGAGGTCCAGACACTTATAGAATCTATGCCAAGATGCATTGAAGCTGTTCTGATGGATTTGGCAGCTCGTGGCTCAACGCCCTATTATTAAGACGCTTTATGCTGGTGTTTCCTTTATTTTGGCAGTTATCTGTGTACATGTAGGCTACTACACATCAGACTGGCCATGCAGTAGACTGCTTGAAAACCCCGTCAAGCAGTTCCATGGGGATTAATTACAGGCGTCTTTCATCAGAAACAAAATGTTAATGATTGATGCAGTTTTGTTCCCAAATTGATAGCAAAACGTCTGCTTTGTGGAAGCGCCAGCTAATTGGTCAGACTAAATACACTTGAATACATAATAAATAGGCACCAGAATGCATCATGTTAATACCTCCGGTTCTCCCACTCGTTCTCTCTATACCTGTGTATTAATAAGGCTTTAAGCTCTCTGATGCACACAAAGTGTCAGTAGAATCACTTTTAATTGCCTAAAATAAACAACCCAATGGAGAACAAGACCTTCCATCAGGAAAGACTTAGTTCAGCTTCAGCAGACCAACAGATTAAGTTGAAAAGCAAACTGGCTGCAAGTTATTCTTAACAGGAGAAGAAAAAGAAGAATGGGGATGATGTCATAATTCATCCGCAGCAGTCAGGAGTTGGCCAGCTACACGAGGAGAATAATCATACTGATGATGGTAGCTCTGTGATTAATGGACCGATTGTCCTCCACAGCCTGGTTACAGGCAGCTTGGGTAGTGGGCTTCCTTGGCCCCATTAGACATCAGCCTGGAGCATCCTATCCCCTCTTCTTCTGCAGGCTATTCATCTGACACCATACAGGGACACCATGAGGTGAGGCTGCTGAGGTTAACAGGGACAGGAGACAGGGAAAGATGATGGGGAACACAGAGAGTCAACTGGGTCAAGCGTCCAACAAGAAATATGCACTATGGATACAAATTCTTTAATGGCCACACAAACACTCACAATTACTCTAGACCAGGGGTGTCAAACTCATTTTGCCCAGGGGGCCGCATTCGGTCTTCAACGTTTTTTGGATTTCCGATGCTCCCTGACTGTCTAGTGATAATTAGAGAGCTGGACACTCTGGAAACTGTATGAATACAGGTCTGTTATCCTTTCTACACAGTTTAGATTTGGTTTAAGTCATTTTAAAGTATATAGCGCCAATTTCTTTAAATATTCTTTTTTTACGACCCACGGGCCAGATTGGGGGCCATATGTTTGACCCTCTGCTCTGTTAAATCAAGACCGGCTGTTCACATGTCTGTTAAATCAAGACTGGCTGTTTACATGTCTGTTAAATCAAGACTGGCTGTTTACATGTCTGTTAAATCAAGACTGGCTGTTCACATGTCTGTTAAATCAAGACTGGCTGTTCACATGTCTGTTAAATCAAGACTGGCTGTTTACAATGTCTGTTAAATCAAGACTGGCTGTTTACATGTCTGTTAAATCAAGACTGGCTGTTTACATGTCTGTTAAATCAAGACCGGCTGTTCACATGTTGTTAAATCAAGACTGGCTGTTTACATGTCTGTTAAATCAAGACTGGCTGTTCACATGTCTGTTAAATCAAGACTGGCTGTTTACATGTCTGTTAAATCAAGACCGGCTGTTCACATGTCTGTTAAATCAGACCGGCTGTTTACATGTCTGTTAAATCAAGACTGGCTGTTCACATGTCTGTTAAATCAAGACCGGCTGTTTACATGTCTGTTAAATCAAGACTGGCTGTTTACATGTCTGTTAAATCAAGACTGGCTGTTTACATGTCTGTTAAATCAAGACCGGCTGTTTACATGTCTGTTAAATCAAGACTGGCTGTTTACATGTCTGTTAAATCAAGACCGGCTGTTCACATGTCTGTTAAATCAAGACTGGCTGTTTACATGTCTGTTAAATCAAGACTGGCTGTTTACATGTCTGTTAAATCAAGACTGGCTGTTTACATGTCTGTTAAATCAAGACGGCTGTTACATGTCTGTTAAATCAAGACTGGCTGTTTACATGTCTGTTAAATCAAGACTGGCTGTTTACATGTCTGTTAAATCAAGACCGGCTGTTCCATGTCTGTTAAATCAAGACTGGCTGTTTAATGTCTGTTATCAGACTGCTGTTACATGTCTGTTAATCAAGACTGGCTGTTTACATGTCTGTTAAATCAAGACTGGCTGTTTACATGTCTGTTAAATCAAGACTGGCTGTTTACATGTCTGTTAATCAAGACTGGCTGTTCACATGTCTGTTAAATCAAGACGGCTGTTTACATGTCTGTTAAATCAGACTGGCTGTTTACATGTCTGTTAATCAAGACTGGCTGTTTCATGTCTGTTAAATCAAGACCGGCTGTTTACATGTCTGTTAAATCAAGACTGGCTGTTCACTGTCTGTTAAATCAAGACTGGCTGTTCACATGTCTGTTAAATCAAGACTGGCTGTTTACATGTCTGTTAAATCAAGACTGGCTGTTCACATGTCTGTTAAATCAAGACTGGCTGTTTACATGTCTGTTAAATCAAGACTGGCTGTTCACATGTCTGTTAAATCAAGACATTTGAAGAAGGTCTGTCATAATACCTATCCAAGTCAGTATCTGTAACAGAAACCCCCTCCTAAACCCAGGAGAAAAGGTATTAATTATCCTCACACCTAAACCCAGGAGAAAGGTACTCATTATCCTCCCTCCTAAACCCAGGAGAAAAGGTACTCATTATCCTCCCTCCTAAACCCAGGAGAAAAGGTACTAATTATTCTCACACCTAAACCCAGGAGAAAAGGTACTAATTATTCTCACACCTAAACCCAGGAGAAAAGGTACTAATTATCCTCACACCTAAACCCAGGAGAAAAGGTACTAATTATCCTCACACCTAAACCCAGGAGAAAAGGTACTAATTATCCTCACACCTAAACCCAGGAGAAAGGGTACTCATTATCCTCACACCTAAACCCAGGAGAAAGGTACTCATTATCCTCACACCTAAACCCATGAGAAAAGGTACTAATTATCCTAAACCTAAACCTAGAAGAAAAGGTACTAATTATCCTCACACCTAAACCCAGGAGAAAAGGTACTCATTATCCTCTCCCATTAATTGGGCCAGCCTGCTGTGAGCGGAGAGCCCAGCAGCAGCATGCTCTTTCCCTGCCTTATTTGAAGGACTACGGGGAGAGGGAGGGAGGGAGGGAGGGAGGGAGGGAGGGAGGGAGGAGGGAGGGAGGGAGGGAGGGAGGGAGGGGAGGGAGGGAGGGAGGAGGGAGACAGAGACAGAGACAGACAGAGAGAGAAGACAACGAGGCACTGGCTGACCAGACAGGTACCGAAGACATGCCAGTCAGTCTCCTCTTATGTCTTCTCTATAGCTGTATGTAATCCACTGTTCAATTTCATTTTTTAATCAGAAGCAGGGAATTAAGACTGCTGGTAGAAACCCATGTTAAGATGTAATTAAGGATCTGATTGAATTTCAGTGCATACCAATGAGTGTGTGCCAGGGCGGTGGAGGATGAGGGGAAAGGTGGGGCTGGGGAGGGTATTCGCAGACCAGACTGATGGTTTTGGTTGGTGGGTGTTTGGTGGGGGATGCACATTCAACCAGCATGCTTTGCTGCATGACAGCACGCATCAGAGGCACATTTTTATACATTTCTGAAAGACTTCACGAGTAAAATCATCTCCATCTCAATGTATCCTCTGCTGCTACAGTCTGTACAGAATGACACAGAACCCCCCCCCCCCCCCCACCACCACTACAGGACGACTTACATCAGATATCACAGGAGGCTCTGAATAAAAGGCTGAGGATAGGTATGAATAAAGGCTGAGGATAGGTATGAACAAAGGCTAAGGATATGTATGAATAAAGGCTGAGGATAGGTATGAATATAAGGCTGAGGATAGGTATGAACAAAGGCTGAGGATAGGTAGAATAAAGGCGGAGGATAGGTTATGCAAAGGCTGAGGATAGGTATGAATAAGGCGGAGGATAGGTATGAATAAAGGCTGAGGATAGGTATGAATAAAGGCTGAGGATAGGTATGAATAAAGGCTGATGATAGGTATGAATAAAGGCTGAGGACAGGTATGAATAAAGGCTGAGCATAGGTATGAATAAAGGCTGAGGACAGGTTTGAATAAAGGCTGAGGATAGGTATGAATAAAGGCTGAGGATATGTATGAATAAAGACTGTGATAGGTATGAATAAAGGCTGAGGACAGGTTTGAATAAAGGCTGAGGATAGGTATGAATAAAGGCTGAGGATAGGTATGAATAAAGGCTGAGGACAGGTTTGAATAAAGGCTGAGGATAGGTATGATAAAGGCGGAGGATAGGTATGATAAAGGCTGAGGATAGGTATGAATACAGACAGTGATAGGTATGAACAAAGGCTGAGGATAGGTATGAATAAGCTGATGATAGGTATGAATAAAGGCTGATGACAGGTATGAATAAAGGCTGAGGATAGGTATGAATAAAGGCTGATGACAGGTATGAATAAAGGCTGATGATAGGTATGAATAAAGGCTGATGACAGGTATGAATAAAGGCTGAGGATAGGTATGAATAAAGGCTGATGATGGGTATGAATAAAGGCGGATGACAGGTATGAATAAAGGCTGAGGATAGGTATGAATAAAGGCTGATGACAGGTATGAATAAAGGCTGATGATATGTATGAATAAAGGCTGAGGATAGGTATGAATAAAGGCTGATGATAGGTATGAATAAGGCTGATGACAGGTATGAATAAAGGCTGAGGATAGGTATGAATAAAGCTGAGGATAGGTATGAATAAAGGCTGAGGATAGGTATGAATAAAAGGCTGATGATAGGTATGAATAAAGGCTGAGGATAGGTATGAATAAAGGCTGATGATAGGTATGAATAAAGGCTGATGACAGATATGAATAAAGGCTGAGGATAGGTATGAATAAAGGCTGATGACAGGTATGAATAAAGGCTGAGGATAGGTATGAATAAAGGCTGAGGATAGGTATGAATAAAGGCTGAGGATAGGTATGAATAAAGGCTGATGATAGGTATGAATAAAGGCTGATGATAGGTATGATAAAGGGGAGGACGGAGGAGGGCACATGAATGCTAACCAGGTCATCTGGTTCTTTCTCATCTACTCATTTTCTACTCATTTTGTAGTTCTCATTTTCTACTCATTTTCTATTCTACTCATTTTGTAGTTGTTCTGTTTGCAGAGGTCAATCTGTGTGTGGAGGTAACATATCAGACATCCTCAAGCAAGCCATATGTATTGTAAGCACTGTCTACTATACACACACAACACACACACAGGCCGGCAGTCACACGCCACACCGAACACGCACACACGGCAACACACGGCACTGAAATTCACAATACAGACACAATTCAAAGCTTGTCTGCGGAGAGAGGATCTGTCACAGTAGTTGAGGTGTTATGGGGTATAGAGAGAATCTGTCACAGTAGTTGAGGTGTTATGGGGTATAGAGAGGATCTGTCACAGTAGTTGAGGTGTTATGGGGTATAGAGAGGATCTGTCACAGTAGTTGAGGTGTTATGGGGTATAGAGAGAATCTGTCACAGTAGTTGAGGTGTTGTGGGGTATAGAGAGGATCTGTCACAGTAGTTGAGGTGTTATGGGGTATAGAGAGAATCTGTCACAGTAGTTGAGGTGTTATGGGGTATAGAGAGGATCTGTCACAGTAGTTGAGGTGTTGTGGGGTATAGAGAGGATCTGTCACAGTAGTTGAGGTGTTATGGGGTATAGAGAGAATCTGTCACAGTAGTTGAGGTGTTATGGGGTATAGAGAGGATCTGTCACAGTAGTTGAGGTGTTATGGGGTATAGAGAGGATCTGTCACAGTAGTTGAGGTGTTATGGGGTATAGAGAGAATCTGTCACAGTAGTTGAGGTGTTGTGGGGTATAGAGAGGATCTGTCACAGTAGTTGAGGTGTTGTGGGGTTAGAGAGGATCTGTCACAGTAGTTGAGGTGTTATGGGTATAGAGAGAATCTGTCACAGTAGTTGAGGTGTTATGGGTATAGAGAGGATCTGTCACAGTAGTTGAGGTTGTTATGGGGTATAGAGAGGATCTGTCACAGTAGTTGAGGTGTTATGGGGTAAGAGAGAATCTGTCACAGTAGTTGAGGTGTTGTGGGGTATAGAGAGGATCTGTCACAGTAGTTGAGGTGTTATGGGGTATAGAGATAATCTGTCACAGTAGTTGAGGTGTTATGGGGTATAGAGAGGATCTGTCACAGTAGTTGAGGTGTTGTGGGTATAGAGGGATCTGTCACAGTAGTTGAGGTGTTATGGGGTATAGAGAGAATCTGTCACAGTAGTTGAGGTGTTATGGGGTATAGAGAGGATCTGTCACAGTAGTTGAGGTGTTGTGGGGTATAGAGAGGATCTGTCACAGTAGTTGAGGTGTTGTGGGGTATAGAGAGGATCTGTCACAGTAGTTGAGGTGTTGTGGGATATAGAGAGGTCTGTCACAGTAGTTGAGGTGTTGTGGGGTATAGAGAGGATCTGTCACAGTAGTTGAGGTGTTGTGGGTATAGAGAGGATCTGTCACAGTAGTTGAGGTGTTGTGGGGTATAGAGAGGATCTGTCACAGTAGTTGAGGTGTTATGGGGTATAGAGAGGTCTTGTCACAGTAGTTGAGGTGTTATTGGGGTATAGAGAGAATCTGTCACAGTAGTTGAGGTGTTGTGGGGGTATGAGAGGATCTGTCACAGTAGTTGAGGTGTTATGGGGTATAGAGAGGATCTGTTACCTACACTCTTAGAAGATGAAAAAAGTACCTGTAGGGGAACCCTTTGAAGAACCCTTTTTGGTTCCAGGTAGAAACCTTTTGGTTCAAGGCTGAACCTTTTATAGTTCCATGTTTCCACAGAGGGTTCTACATGGATCCCAAACTAGTTCTACCTTGAACCAAAAATGGTTCTCCTATGGGGACAGCCAAAGAACCCTTTTGGAACCCTTTCATCAGAAGCCACAGCCGTCTGCTCTACCCCATCTGACTGCAGTTGACTCCCACCTGCTGAGCAAGCTGCTTGGCACTTCACTGGGTTATCAGAGGAGACCGTCACCCCCCCATCCCCGACCCTGCCTTAACTCCCCCTCTGATGTCATTACCGCGAGACGCAGTGGCATAGAGATGACATTCATACACACGCTGAGACCACATCATCACCCGCACTGCACCATAACATCAGCTCTACCATATTTCATTTTTCTCTCTTCTCCTTCTCTTGTTATTGCTATTCACATCCATTGATTTAGTCTGTACAGTAGCCTCACACAGCCACATTGTAAATGATAAGGGCAGTTTTGTCCTCAAGTCATGAAGAAATCATTGTCGTGTACACCACTGTTTACAACCCTGTTGGCTGTACTAGTCCCCTTTCATAGGAACAGATGAAGGCAGTAGTTTACAGAGAGCTGATATATGACCAGATGTGGAAGCCGTATTGATTTTCCTCAATAGTGTTTGCTGCGTTTGCCACTATTAAATATGGATCCTGTGCAGCTGCCATCTTGACTTTGTCTTGAAATTGATACTCTTTCAATAAAGAGACCCCCCCCCAGATTTTTTCAATAATGCCTTGTGTCAAGAGAGATGTCTTATTGCTTGACACAATAAGATTCTCCAAGTTTAATGTCACTGTGGGACACTGCATCGATGCTTTAGCGCCACTCTGGTTGAACAGTGTCAGAAAACACACAGAAACCTCTGAACATGCTCTATTTGGGTCTGGGCACATGTACTGTCAGAGGAGACAGTGTGTTTGTTAAAGCACAGGCAATATCACCGTTATTCCTTCCAGGAAGATAATTACATCCTAAAGTCATTGTGTTCAGGTTATGAACAATGTTATGAAAGTAAAGAACACTTTATAGTCCTTCCTTCACGGATATGGTTTATTAATAAACGGGTTAGGTCCAGGAAGTGGTGGAGATTAATCTTAGTTTAGTTGTGCTGTTGTGCTGCCCCGCCCCATTCCCCTGGTGGTAGTGACATACTTCCTCCTACTCTATCTCAGCCTCTCCTCGGAGAGAGAGGGAGGGACTTCACAGCCATTGGCCCCCATCTCAATGAGAAAGAATCTGTTTTAATGCTCAGGGAACTCTGTCGGCATGAGGGGTATGGTGGGAGATGGGGACTGTGTGTGTGTGTGTGTGTGTGTGTGTGTGTGTGTGTGTGTGTGTGTGTGTGTGTGTGTGTGTGTGTGTGTGTGTGTGTGTGTGTGTGTTGTGTGTGTGTGTGTGTGTGTGTGTGTTGTGTGTGTGTGTGTGAGTGTATGGAGTCTTGAATAGATGTGTAGGTACACAAAACACACTTCTTTCAGCCTCTGCAAACAGCCAGGTTGCACCCACAAACAGAAGATACTGTAGATTGACAGAGGTAATTTACAGCCAAGAGAGAATTCTCATCCTGAACATGTATTTTTTTCTCCAGGTATGTCTTAAAAAGAGAATAAATCAAGCCGGACACTCACAAATAACAAAAAGACATTGCATATCTAAACTACCCTTCACGGTGGTGCTTACACTTCATATTGAAGATGATATGTTGAGGTCAAAGCCTGTCAAACTGTAATAGCCCACTAAGCTACTGACTGCAATATGATAGTGACATTGAAAGTCACCACACACGAATAGGTTCTATAGCCATCTTCATAATCCCCTCCCCTGTTAAACGCTGTGCTGGCTCCTGTCTGGGGGAGAATACAGCGTACTTGAATGTATATCAAATGCCATGTTTAAGGCCATTTGCCAGTGATGTATGGTACATTACCCTGCATGCTACACACTTGCAGAAAAGCAATTCCACTGTTGCAGGATCTATAATGCTGTTAGATGTGCTGGTTTGATTTGTATGACTTTTATTCCCCTTATCGCCCCATTTTGGTTGCTTTCCTGCATTGTTGAACAGAAAAGAAAATAGTTGGACGTTCAGCTGAATACTTAGGAAGGTTGACCGCCAGGTTGCTAAGAGAAAAATAACAGAAAATGGCGACACTGACCAGCTAAGTGCTACTAGATAGAGAACACATGTAGTGATTTCCTAGACCGGCATAGATACTGTATACACTGAGTGTACAAAACATTAAGAACACCTGCTCTTTCCATGACATAGACCAGGTGAATCCAGGTGAAAGCTATGATTCCTTATTGATGTCACTTGTTAAATCCACTTCAACCAGCTGAGATAAATGGTCAGCAATCTTTTCTCAGTCAAAAAGCAACCCGACATCTACCACTCAGAATTTGTTTTAAACATGACTTAAAAAATGTAACATGAACCTAATAAAAACTAGGTTTGTTCAGTAGGTCTAATACAGTATCACAGCATATTGTCTATATACCTGGCCTGCCAATATTGTTCTTCTCAGACCATATTATATTTCAGAACTCGAGCTTTGATAACAAAATAGATCAGCTGTTGTACCACTTGTGAGGAACAGCTTAGCATAAATTTAAATAATTTGCTAATAATTTGTTTTTTTGTTTTACTTGACTGATGGTGTCTGCATCTGATGAGGAAAACAACAAGTGATCTACGGGTCGGAATGTTGGCGCTCTAGAAAGATGCCTGAATTTCTTACTTACAATTCCGAGTTGGATGACCGGTCAAAACTATTTTTCCCAGTCGGATCTAGGTTTTTTCAGTTCCCAGTTGTATTGAATACACTGAAGTTGGAGGTGGGAGATTTCCCAGTTCCAAGTGATTTTGAACACAGCATTAGTCTCAGCGGAGGGAGAGAGCAGAGGGTCTGCCTCTCACGGTCCCTGCTCTCTCCTTCCTTTCCTTCGGTGAGACTGACCAGAGTCTTCCACCTGATGGCGAAACTGAAGTCGCACCACAAATTCATGTTGTTCCTAAGACCAGAGAAAGTTAAATATTCCTCGACATTAAAATGGACATGATGAGCTGCTAATTTTAATAACAACACAGGGCTGTTGATGCACTTGGCTACTCATTCATTGCAGCTGCAGTGCGAGTGGACGTAGGTGGAGCAGGGCTTCTGAATCAAGTGCACCTACCGCCAACAGCGCAACACAAACAAAAAATAAAAAGGAGCGCAAACGTTTATCAAAGACAACTCTGTCCTTTATCGTTGGCTTTTCTACAGAACTGTTTGGCGATCAACTAGTAATGCCTTGAAGATGGACCAGTTGGTGACCACTGGTGTAGATGAAGGGGAGGAGACAGGTTAAAAAAGGCTTTTTAAGCCTTGAGACATTTGAGACATAGGTGTGCCATTCAGAGGTTGAATGTGCAAGACAAAAGATTTAAGTGACTTTGAACGGGGTATGGTAGTAGGTGCAAGGCGCATCGGTTTGTGTCAAGAACTGCAACGCTGCTGGAGTTTTCACGCTCAACAGTTTCGCGTGTGTATCAAGAAAGGTCCACTACCCAAAGGACATCCAGCCAACTTGACACAACTGTGGGAAGCATTGGAGTTGACATGGGCCAGCATCCCTGTGGAACGCTTTCGACACCTTGTAGAGTCCATGCCCGGAAAAAATGTAGGCTGTTCTGAGGTCAACTCAATATATTAGGTATGGTATACTCAACTTTTGGTATACTCAGTGTATACTCACAGGCTACACTCTCGTTATACCCTCAGGGTAGAGAGATGCTTCAGTTGACTGCAGACAACACGTACTGTACCTCCAGCAGCTATTCCTTACCTGAAGCTGAGAGCACTGTGAGCTACAGTCCTACATTCATTATGCCTTGATCTAATGGATGGAGGTTTGTAGAGTGTAGACAGAAAGACCTTTACTTCCTCTGATTCATGTTCTCTCCAGAATCATCTTCTTCAGCACAGAATGTGACCTTGGTCAGAAAATGAGCCACTTAAAGGTAAACATTCACAGGCGTTGGAGCCTGTGTACTATGATTCTACCATATTCCTCTATTGTCCTTTTGCTTGTCTGATGACTTTGCGGAGGTCGTAGAGGGACTTCTTGCTCTTGTTCCTGTCTTCAGCCGTAGCCTAAGGGTTGTTTACTATGTGCCATAGCCCTGTCCTTTATCTTATTGCCAACCTATGTGTTAATCCAGGGCTTTTCATTGGGGAAGCAGCGAACCTCCACTGTTGGGATAAGGTTCGCCGATGCATTTTCTAATGAAGCCGGTGAAAGAAGTGGTTATCTCGTCGATGTTATCGACGGAGTCTCCGAACATGTTCCAATCAGCGCTAGCAAAGCAGTCCTGTAGCATATCCTCTGATTCTGGTGACAATTTCTCAATGGAGCATGTCAAAGGTACTTCCTCTTTGACCCTCTGCTTGTAAACAGGAAGAAGGAGTACGGAGTCATGATCTGATTTGCCTAATGGCAAACAAGGTAGGACCTTGTATGCTTACTTGTGGGAAGAGTAACTTAAGAGCAAATTAAAATCGCCGGCATACAGGGTGTCAATGTAATGGTAGCCTGTAAGGTGCGTCCTTCGTACCTTTAGCTATAGGTACATAATTGTACCCTTGCATTTAGTACCTTAAAATAGCCAATAGTGTACCTTAAGCCCTAAGGCTTAGGGGACAAGATAGTACAGGTACAAAAGGGTACCCTAAATTTGCATGCAAAAACTCACATGCTGGGAAATATGATAATGAGGGTGTGGTTTTTGAGGGTGTGGTTCTGTGTGTGATGATTGTACCTTCACATTCAAAATATTGTGTACAAAAATGTATCATTATACTAGATTATAAGCACATGTAGCCTAAAAGGTACCGAACAGAACCATGTGATATGACATGTGTACCTCTGAAGGTATATTATGTGTATTTTAATATTTTTGTATCCCAATAACAATACTGTACCCGAACCGTACCCTTTGAGAGTGTGTACATACACAGAAATCACGCACTCACACTCTCTCTCACACACACACACACACACACACACACACACACACACACACACACACACACACACACACACACACCAGATATTGGCAAGCCACAAACAAGGTAGGTTATCCCAACAACGAAGCCCCCACTCTCATATTTTTTGAAAGTCCCATGACATTTTCAGCACTATGCGAGAGCTCGCTCCTCGCTCGCATCCCCGCCACATTCCTCGCCCCTAATGACAGTTTTATCATAACTCTTTATTTACTGCTCAAATCCCAAGTTGAATAAAAAAATATTAAAATATGTGTGTTGGTCGAGTGAACATCTTTATAGTTTGCTCGACGCCGCTCAATGCGAGAGAATCTGAATTCTGCTCGCATGACAGAACTAAATGACATGGCCTTTGTTACGGTTTGAATAATGTTTAAGAGTGGAGACAGGCTGTCGGCTACAGAGGCGCAGTGGTAGGTCGCTGCCTTATCGATTGCCTTGCCCTCAGTCACAGTAAGGCCAAATATCATACAGCTTGATTTGACTCAAATGGCAGAATGAAGAACACCTCTGGACGCAATCCACTTGCTCCTATTTTTGTAATTTCGCCTGCAATATAGAGGCAATAGTACTTCTTCTTACACACGCAGTAACACACACACGCACGCACGCACGCACACACACACACACACAACACACACACGCCACGCACGCACACACACACACACACACACACACACACACACACACAACACACACAACACACACACACACAACAACACAACAATACTAAACCACACAGAACAGCATACTAACACACACACAACACCAAACAACACCAACACAACCACACCACACACACACACACACACACATCACACACACACACACCACCACAACACACACACACACACACACACACACACACACACACACACACACACACACCAGCAGAGGTTGCTGAGGGGAGGACGGCTCATAATAATGGCCGGAATGGAATAAATGGATTGGTATCAAACACAAAAATTTCCACAGTTCTACCCAGTTCTACAGTTACAGCCAGTTCAACAGTTACAGGCAGTTCTACAGTTACAGCCATTTCCACAGTTCTACCCAGTTCTACAGTTACAGCCAGTTCTACATTTCCAGCCAGTTCTACAGTTCCAGACAGTTCTATAGTTCTACCCAGGTCTACAGTTACAGACAGTTCTATAGTTCTACCCAGGTCTACAGTTACAGCCATTTCCACAGTTCTACCCAGTTCTACAGTTACAGCCAGTTCTACATTTCCAGCCAGTTCTACAGTTCCAGACAGTTCTACAGTTACACCCAGTTCAACAGTTACAGACAGTTCTACAGTTCCAGACAGTTCTACAGTTCTACAGTTCCACAGTTCTACAGCTACAGACAGTTCTACAGTTCTACAGTTCCAGACCGTTCTACAGTTCCAGCCAGTTTTACAGTTCTACAGTTCCAGACAGTTCTACAGTTCAACAGTTACAGCCAGTTCTACAGTTCCAGACAGTTCTACAGTTCCAGACAGTTCTACAGTTACAACCAGTTCTACAGTTCTACAGTTTCAGCCAGTTCTACAGTTCCAGACAGTTTTACAGTTCTACAGTTCCAGGCAGTTCTACAGTTTCAGACAGTTCTACAGTTCTACAGTTCCAGACAGTTCTACAGTTACAGCCAGTTCTACAGTTCTACAGGTACAGCCAGTTCTACAGTTACAGACAGTTCTACAGTTCTACAGTTCCAGCCAGTTCTACAGTTACAGTCAGTTCCACAGTTACAGCCAGTTTTACAGTTCTACAGTTCCAGACAGTTCTACAGTTACACCCCGTTATACAGTTCTACCGTTCCAGCCAGTTCTACAGTTCCAGCCAGTTCTAGGGTTCCAGCCAGTGACACCAGCCTTTGCTATACCTATTCATTTAGCTGGTTAACTGTGAGTGGCCTCTACTACATCAGGCCAAGCTACCAATTACTCTCCTCTCTTTGTGGAGAGAGTGACTCAATCACAGACACTTGCATTAAGCATGGTTTGGAAATGTCTTTTCGATTTTGACTGATGCAATGACCACATATCCAACAAAGATCCATGAAAGACTATAGATCCAACATGACAAAGTGAAGGTGATTTTAATATGACTTCTCACAGTTTACACTACAGTAAGAGGACTGCTCTGTTGCCTGTCATAATTATATCCATCACTGTAACACCAGGATTTTCTGCTGGGATCCATTGGACCCACCAATCTAAAACGCTTAACTCAGTGTCAATTTCAAGAACCAAACGTATGGATCAATCTACAGTGCATGCATCATGGTATACATGAGGGTACATGGACATGTCTATTGTCAAGGATACTGTATATCCTTATTATATGACTGTCAATGGATATATCCCACGTGATGGAATCCCACTCACCTGTAATTAGATAGATGTATCCTAGCCACGACTACAGCCTATTAGAGATGAGGCCTGTAATTAGATAGGATGTCTCCTAGCCACGACTACAGCCTATCGGAGATGGAGCCTGTAATTAGATATGATGTCTCCTAGCCACGACTACAGCCTATCGGAGATGGAGCCTGTAATTAAATAGATGTCTCCTAGCCACGACTACAGCCTATCGGAGATGGAGCCTGTAATTAGATAGATGTCTCCTAGCCACGACTACAGCCTATCGGAGATGGAGCCTGTAATTAGATAGATGTCTCCTAGCCATGACTACAGCCTGTTAGAGATGGAGCCTGTAATTAGATAGATGTCTCCCTAGCCACGACTACAGCCTATCGGAGATGGAGCCTGTAATTAGATAGATTCTCCTAGCCACGACTACAGCCTATCGGAGATGGAGCTGTAATTAGATAGATGTCTCCTAAGCCACGACTACAGCCTATCGGAGATGGAGGCCTGTAATAGATAGATGTCTCCTAGCCATGACTACAGCCTGTTAGAGATGGAGCCTGTAATTAGATAGATGTCTCCTAGCCACGGACTACAGCCTATCGGAGATGGGCCTGTATTAGATAGATGTCTCCTAGCCACGACTACAGCCTGTTAAAGATGGAGCCTGTAATTAGATAGATGTCTCCTAGCCACGACTACAGCCTGTCTTTAAAGATGGAGCCTGTAATTAGATAGATGTCTCCTAGCCACGACTACAGCATGTTAAAGATGGAGCCTGTAAAATAGATAGATGTCTCCTAGCCACGACTACAGCTATCGGAGATGGAGCCTGTAATTAGATAGATGCTCTCCTAGCCACGACTACAACCTGTTAGAGAGTGAGCCTGTAATTAGATAGATGTCTCCAGCCACGACTACCAGCCTATCGGAGATGGAGCCTGTAATTAGATAGATGTCTCCTAGCCACGACTAGCAGCCTATTAAAGATGGAGCCTGTAATTAGATAGATGTCTCCTAGCCACGACTACAGCCTATGGAGATGGAGCCTGTTAATTAGATAGGATGTCCCTAGCATGACTACAGCCTGTTAGAGATGGAGCCTGTAATTAGATAGATGTCTCCTAGCCACGACTACAGCCTGTTAGAGATGGAGCCTGTAATTAGATAGATGTCTCTAGCCATGACTACAGCTGTTAGAGATGGAGCCTGTAATTAGATAGATGTCTCTTAGCCATGACTAAGCCTATCGGAGATGGAGCTGTAATTAGATAGATGTTCTACTTAGCCACGACTACAGCCTGTTAGAGATGGAGCCTGTAATTAGGAAGATGTCTCCTACCATGACTACAGCCTTTAGAGATGGAGCCTGTAATAGATAGATGTCTCCTAGCCACGACTACAGCCTGTTAAAGATGGAGCCGTAATTAGATAGATGTATCCTAGCCACGGACTACAGCCTGTTAAAGATGGAGCCTTGTAATTAGATAGATGTCTCCTAGCCACGACTACAGCCTGTTAGAGATGGAGCCTGTAATTAGATAGATGTTCTCCTAGCCACGACTACAGCCTATTAAAGATGGAGCCTGTAATTAGATAGATGTTCTCCTAGCCACGACTACAGCTATCGGGAGATGGAGCCTGTAATTAGATAGATTCTCCTAGCCACGACTACAACCTGTTAAAGATGGAGCCTGTAATTAGATAGATGTCTCCTACCATGGACTACAAGCCTGTAGAGATGGAGCCTTAATTAGATAGATGTATCCTAGCCCACGACTACAGCCTGTTTAAGAATGGAGCCTGTAATTAGATAGATGTCTCCTAGCCACGGACTACAGCCTATTAAAGATGGGAGCCTGTTAATTAGATAGATGTCTCCTAGCCACGACTACAGCCTATCGGAGATGGAGCCTGTAATTAGATAGATGTCTCCTAGCCCGACGACTACAGCCTGTTAGAGATGGAGCCTGTAATTAGATAGATGTTCTCCTAGCCACGACTACAACCTGTTAAAGATGGAGCCTGTAATTAGATAGATGTCTCCTAGCCACGACTACAACCTGTTAAAGATGGAGCCTGTAATTAGATAGATGTCTCCTAGCCACGACTACAACCTGTTAAAGATGGAGCCTGTAATTAGATAGATGTTCTCCTAGCCACGGACTACAGCCTGTTAGAGATGGAGCCTGTAATTAGATAGATGTCTCCTAGCCACGACTACAACCTATTAAAGGATGGAGCCTGTAATTAGATAGATGTCTCCTAGCCACGACTACAACCTATTAAAGATGGAGCCTGTAATTAGATAGATGTCTTCCTAGCCACGACTACAACCTATTAAAGATGGAGCCTGTAATTAGATAGATGTCTCCTAGCCACGACTACAGCCTATTAAAGATGGACCTGCTAATTAGATAGATGTCTCCTAGCCACGACTACAGCCTGTTAGGAGATGGAGCCTTAATTAGATAGATGTCTCCTGCCACGACTACAGCCTATTAAAGATGGAGCCTGTAATTAGATAGATGTCTCCTAGCCACGACTACAACCTATTAAAGATGGAGCCTGTAATTAGATAGATGTCTCCTAGCCACGACTTACAACCTATTAAAGATGGAGCCTTGAATTAGATAGATGTCTCCTAGCCACGACTACAGCCTATTAAAGATGGAGCCTGTAATTAGATAGATGTCTCCTAGCCACGACTACAGCCTGTTAGAGGATGGAGCCTGTAATTAGATAGATGTATCCTAGCCACGACTACAGCCTGTTTAGAGATGGAGCCTGTAATTAGATAGATGTCTCCTAGCCACGACTACAGCCTATTAAAGATGGAGCCTGTAATTAGATAGATGTCTCCTAGCCATGACTACAGCTGTTAGAGATGGAGCCTGTAATTAGATAGATGGTCTCCTTAGCCACGACTACAGCCTGTTAGAGATGGAGCCTGTAATTAGATAGATGTCTCCTAGCCACGACTACAGCCTGTTAGAGATGTAGCCTGCTAATTAGATAGATGTCTCCTAGCACGATACAGCCTGTTTAAGATGGAGCCTGTAATTAGATAGATGTCTTCCTAGCACGACTACAGCTATTGGAGATGGAGCCTGTAATTAGATCGATGTCTCCTAGCCCCGACTACAACCTATTGGAGATGGAGCCTGTGTGTGTGTGTCCCCATAAATTACAGCTTTGTCTTCAAATTAAAAGGATGAGTTGGTGTGTTCGCTCTAAGCCCCCCTGACCATCATCACTTAGAGGGCCAGAATCAAGTTTACACAGGAAGAAAAATTAATTGAGACAAAGATGCAACAAGCAAATTATAATTCTGATAGCTACTCATCTCAACTTGACATTTAGCACAGACTTAATTTCAGTCTGAAAAGGTAACTGGATAGAATGAACGTTTCTAATTTCCTTGAAGGGAATGAGCATGTGACATTTAGGACTTCAATACAAACACAGAAATCAGATAGATCTCAGGGCAGTTGGTGTCTTATAGTGATACAGTGGATTAAGACTCAACAGAAGATTAAGCTGAACAAAAAGGCCATGTGTGTCGATAATGACTGGTCTGGGACTTCTTGTTGGTGTATGACCTCACTGTGATAAACACAAAAACAAGCACACCTCATATGTCATTGTGTGTGTGTGTGTTGTGTGTGTGTGTGTGTGTGTGTGTGTGTGTGTGTGTGTGTGTGTGTGTGTGTGTGTGCGTGCGTGCGTGCGTGCGTGCGTGCGTGCGTGTCTGTGTGTGTGCGCATGAGCATGTGTGTGCACACAGCAGCCAGCTGGACAGATGGGCTAGGGAAGCAGTAGCACTGACTCTGTGTGCTTCCAGAACAGGGCCAGGCTATCCCAGATGGGTGGGAGGACTGGGGATCGTAACGTTCTGAGTGATGCAGAATCACTGCTGCGTAAGCATGAAGGAAACTACACTGTGGTATTTTTCATGATATCATTTTTTTATGGCTGAGGATGGGTCGCTCAATGTTGAGGACTACTGATTTACTACTGCAGGATTCAAGTTTCCTAAAATCTTCATGCAGCTATGTGGATGACCAGAACAGGAAATATGCTAATCGAAACTTTTCTAAAACGGTAGCAATAGCTGGTGTTGCGTTGACTCCATCTTTTCTGTTTTACTTCTGATATCCTTCACCTTCATCTATTGTTCTGTTCCAAACATTGTCTCCCTCGGCCAAAATAAACAAAGCACGCCCTCTTAACTCTCTATCTCTCTCTCTTTCTCTTGCTATCTCTCTCTCTCCGCTGTCTATTTGGGTGTGGAGAGACAGAGTGCTTCTCCCTCTCTCTGGGTCAAGATGCCTGCTTCCAAAACCGTTTAAGTACTCTAATGGGGCACCAGAATGAGAAGACATTTCACCAGATTGAGAACACGTTTCACCAGAATGAGAACACGTTTCACCAGAATGAGAAGACGTTTCACCAGAATGAGAACACGTTTCACCAGAATGAGAAGACATTTCACCAGATTGAGAAGACGTTTCACCAGAATGAGAAGACGTTTCACCAGAATGAGAACACGTTTCACCAGAATGAGAACACGTTTTCACCAGAATGAATTAGAACGACGTTTCACACAGAATGAGAAACAAGCGTTTTCACCAGAATGAGAACACGTTTCACCAGAAGAGAAGGACGTTTCAACCAGAAGGAGAAACACGTTTCACACCAGCAGAAGACACGTTCACAGGAGAAAAGGGGAGAAACAAACGTTCCAACAGGGAGAAAAGGGGAGAACATGTTTCAACAGGGAGCACCAGGGGAGAACACGTTTCAACAGGGGGCACCAGGGGAGAACACGTTTCAACAGGGGGCACCAGGGGAGAACACGTTTCAACAGGGAGCACCAGGGACCACATATCACCTGTGGCAAGCTTAATTGGGTATAAAAAAATATCCTCCTCTTTGCCCTCTACCTTTGGGCTAAACCTATACAGAATGTATGTGGAGTGCAGGTTAGAAGGAAAGCAATTGACTTCACGTGTCTAGAAGGAAAGCAGATAGTCACACGCCTCAGTGTTTTAGATAGAATATCTATAGCTCTCAAGTGAACACCTGTTACCGTAGTTAGGAGCTATTGATCATTTTGGGTGCTGGTTGAGTTACGTCTCTTTCATTGGGAAAACGCTCCTTACATTGATCAATGAACAGAAATATGACCTCTCTCTTCCAACCATAAACTCCTCCTTAAACAGATAAATCAAGTCAAAAGCCATAGAATACTATGCAGTATAAGAGAGCCTTTCATGGAGTACAACTCAACATACCCCCCCCCCCCCCAGCAAAAAAAACATCTCAATAAATCACTCGGAATGTGCGGATCAATAGCTTTGACCAATAAACAGCTTTCTCTTGGTTCTTCCATCAGTGTTCTGAGGACTGCTGTGAGGTGGGGGGATCGGCCAGCCTCAGTGTGGTAGGAAGTGTTTAAAAAAACATGTATTTAACCCTTATTTAACTAGGCAAGTCAGTTAAGAACAAATTCTTATTTACAATGACTGCCTAGCCCGGCCAAACCCTAACGACGCTGGGACAATTCTGCACCGCCCTATGGGACTTACTGTGTGTTAATACACTAAAAGGGGCCTGTTCTAGGGAATGGACTGTCACCAGTAAATTACTGTGTGTGACAGCTCCACTGGTGTGCTATAGGCCCGGGGAGAGGAGCTGTCAGGAAGGCCAGAGTTGGAGCAGATTATTTGTTGGGTTAGAGTGTGTGTGAAGACGTGTGGGTCTGAGACAGGGCTCAGTTCATCACACACAAAGAGGGAGAAGTTGGGTTAACTAACTATCATACTCTCACACTCAGAGTAGATACAAGACCTTAAAGCCCTAAAGCAATGGACGTGTGAAACATTGTAGGCTAATGCACTTTCTTATTGAAAGTGAGGTAGAGCGTAGAAAGGCACGGAGGCAATTCATAACAAGCTAAAAAAAATAATAATCTACCAACTTATTAATGTTGTAGAAAGGCTTGATTGACGGCTCTAAATTGCAGCAATAGCTATACTGTTAATGCTGTTAATGCTGAGATGGATTCATCTCAGTGCACTAGCTAATGCTATGAGCTCAGAGAGTGGATGTCCGCCGAGGCCCAAGGAACAAAATCAATTTCTCCATAATCAATCTAGTGCCTATTCTTCTCCCTGACACGGGGATTATTATACAGAGCTGGAACCTACATAACCTGACTGATGGCAAATCAATACTAACCTGCCTGATTGTCATTGAACATATGGTGGAATGTATGGTGGGAGAACAGAAACAGCTGTGGATATCAGCCTCTGAAAGCAATGGTAATCAAGGAGTAGTCACTGATATGAATGGGCAGTTAGGAAATATAAAGATGCACTGTATTCCTGTACTGTAGATCAGGGATTCTTCAAAGACAGGACAATCTGTCAAAAGCATATTTTCAAAATCTGACATGATAGGTGGATTAACAACAAGCTAAACTGTTTTGGTATATTTCACTTGTGATTGCATGATTATAAATATTTTTTGTAATATTTTTGTATCTGATACGTTTGGGAATTTTCTTCTGCCTTTCAGCACCAGAACGAGGCTGTAGTTTTCTCAACATAACGTGCAACCCAAATGGCGTTTTTTTGTTATAAAAGTAATATTTATCGAACAAAAATAACATTTATTGTGTAACTGGGAGTCTCGTGAGTGCAAACATCCAAAGATTATCAAAGGTAAGCGATTCATTTTATTGCTTTTCTGACTTTCGTGACCATGCTAATTTGGGGCTAGCTGTTGTAGCATTAATTGATACACTCACAAAAACTTGGATTTCTTTCTCTGTAGAGCATATTTTCCAAATCTGACACGATAGGTGGATTAACAACAAGCTAAGCTGTGTTTTGGTATATTTCACTTGTGATTGCATGATTATAAATATTTGTTGTAATATTTTTGAATTTGGCGCCCTGCAATTCAGCGGTTGTTTAGGGAAATTATCCCGTAATCGGGATCTGTGCGCAGAAAGGTTAAAAGAGTAGAGGCTGTTATAGCAGCAAAGGGGGGACCAACTTCATATTAATGCCCATGATTTGGAAAGAGATATTCGACGAGCAGGTGTCAACATACTTTCGGTCATGTCGTTTTTTTTCGTAGACCAAAATATCACACCATGTCAAGTAACAACCTCCTAATTTATTTTATATTTTTTCTTAAATTGCAACTAACTGGATTCATGTTAACTTCGTCAGACACCTTAAACAGTGGTTCAAATAATTAGCTTAGGGGGGTTAGCCATCTGTGATGGAGTAAACGAGCTACTGGCGGAATTCACAACAAATAATCAAAACAGACACAACATTTTTTTTTTATTATTAAAAAGTTCATTTGAAATTTTCTTATAAAAAGCATAACCATTATATCAGATCTTTCAGAAATCTGACGGAGTTGACGTTAGATGAAAATATATAGATTTGTATTTATTTCTTTATTTTAAGAGGAACAGTATAAAAGTTGGAATTTAGTTTTTCCCCAGTTACTTTATAACCAAAACCTAATTTAAATAAATATATTTGAACTAAAAGACATACCCTATCTCACTCTCACTAGGTAGATGGAGATGACAGTTTGTCGTTGTGACCCTGGCAATTTCAATATTGTTTGTTTAATGCTATCAAAAGTAGAGAACTTTTCAGACCATGAGTGTTCTTGTTGCACTACCTGTAATGAGGACATGAATAAGGGGTCCTGATGGTATAGCTGACCCTTCTTATTCCTCATTCATTTAGGATTTTAGACAAATCTGACAGAGTTGACCAAATCTCCAGACACATTTCTTAGGAATCACAGTTTTGAGATAAATATTCAAGTCAGGGAAGGCTATTGCAATAAACTAAACTTCTATCCTTTTTCAGATAATATAAATGAATGTATGTTTTTAGAATTTTAAACACATTTTTGGAGACTTTGAAACGCAGATTCTTTGCTCCAGACAATAGCATTTCTGGGCATAAAGCCGACATGTAAATACATAATATTGAAAATATTTGGAAAATCTCTCCCCTTATAAAATTCCCCTAAATGTAATTATTAAGCTCAAATAATGCAACAGTTTTTAAAAACAGTTTCCCTGCTGGACTAGGATTGTCACAACTTTCAAGAATCCCCCCCTCCACACACAGTCCCATAGGGCATTGTCAGCTTCCTTTGTACTGATCTTGGTGCATCTTGGGGGAATTTAGTCTGAACAGTGGTCAGGGAGGAGTAAAACCAATTTAATATAGAAACAATATGTATAAATAAGTCATGCTGTTCTGCCTGAAAGAGTTCTGGAATGGCACAATGACATAGTCACCTTGACATGATCAGGACTTCTGTCTCATTCCACAGTCATAGCTGTCCCATGCTGCTCAGTGCTGCCCCGTGCTGCCCCGTGCTGTCCCGTGCTGCCCCGTGCTGTCCCGTGCTGTCCCGTGCTGTCCCGTGCTGCCCCATGCTGCCCCATGCAGCCCCATGCAGCCCCATGCAGCCCCATGCAGCCCCATGCAGCCCCATGCAGCCCCATGCTGCCCCATGCTGCCCCATTCTGCCCCATTCGGCCCCATTCTGCCCCATTCTGCCCCACTCTGCCCCATGCAGCCTAGATTGCACACTAATACTCTATTGATGTGCTTTTTAAACAAATAAAATGCCTATTCCTCTATCTCGGGAGGCTTTTTTTCAAAATGTTAGGTCAATTCCTCTTAGTCCATTTCCATTGAGTGGACAAAACATTAGGAACACCTTCCTAATATTGAGTTGCATCACCTTGTGCCCTCAGAACAGCCTCAAATCGTCAGGACATGGACTCTACAAGGAGTCGAAAACATTCCAGAGGGATGCTGGTCCATGTTGACTCCAATGCTTCCCACGGTTGTGTCAAGTTGGCTGGATGTCCTTTGGGCCATTCTTGATACACACGGGAAACTGTTGAGCATAAACAACCCAGCAGAGTTGCAGTTCTTGACACAAACCGGTGCACTTGGCACCTACTACCATAACCCGTTCAAAGGCACTTCATTATTTTGCTTTTGTCTTGCCCATTCACCTTCTGAATGGCACACACACACAATCCACGTCTCAATTGTCTCAAGGCTTAGAAATCCTTCTTTAACCTGTCTCCTCCCCTTCATCTACACTGATTGAAGTGGTGACATCAATAAGGGATCATAGCTTTCACATGGATTTACCTATTTACCTATTTACCTCCGTCTATTTCATGGAAAGAGCAGGTGTTCCTAGTGTACAGTGTATTGCCACTATGAATTATAAGACAAGTGTTCAATCTGTCATTGAAGGGCTCATTGTAATTGCAAAGCCGAACACATTTGGCTCAGGTAACAAGTGTGTATGTCCTGGCAGTTGAGACTGTGCCTTAAAATCTGTGCCTTTTTCACCAGATATAGTAGCCTAGATTCCCTGAGTAGGAAACCACTTAAATCAAGCCGAGGATTTTCCATCAGAAGTATCAAGAGAACATAATAGTAGTGGAGACACATGACGGGACTGGTGGTGCGGGACTCTAACCGGGAAGCTTACAAGAAATCCTGCTATGCCCTGTGACGAACCATCAAACAGGCAAAGCGTCAATACAGGGCTAAGATTGAATCATACTACACTGGCTCCGACGCTCGTCTTCTGTGGCAGGGCTTGCAAACTATTACAGACTACAAAGGGGAAAGCAACAAGCCCGCGAGCTGCCCAGTGACAGGAGCCTACCAGACGTGCTAAATCACTGCATGCTCGCTTCGAGGCAAGCAACACTGAGGCATGCATGAGAGCATCAGCTGTTCCGGACGACTGTGTGATCACGCTCTCCGTAGCCAACGTGAGTAAGACCTTTAATTAAAAACTTCTTGTCAATACAGGGGGTGCTGTTTTCGCATTAGCATAATTGCTCAACAGATTAAACTGCCTCTTATTTAATTATTGTCTTACTATATGCATATAAATAATACCGTTGAAAGAAAACAATCTCCAGTTTCTAAAAACGTTTCAATTCTGTCTCTGAGTGATGCAGAAGTCATTTCACAGCACTTTCCATGACCAAGAACATAAAATCAAGATGTTTATGCTGGCTTCAAAGCTCTGCCTATATATGGTCATGCCCCTATGACCCGAAACACACTGCATTCGTCTTCCTCTGTGTGTCTAGAGGACGTCAGAGGAAAAATTTCTTGTCTATCGTGGACTGACGTGAAATGAGAGCAAAATCTTTGGCATGACCGACAACTTCCGGTTCTCTATGGGATGGAAATTGGAGCTACGTATTTCTTCTGTTGTGCGGCCATTATTATCTCCGTGTCGAAGTTTTTTGATACATGTGACCAATCATCGTAATGTATGTTTTTTCATATAGTTTAATCAGATTATTTGAATTTATAGGGAGTTTGCGGTGTTCAGTTGTTAGATTTTAGTACGTTTGAGAAATACGTGCCACTCGACCGGTACCTGTGCTAAATGGAGTGGGAGGACGACTCTGAACTGAACCAACAACTCATCTTGACAAAGGACACTTTGATCAACATTCTGATGAAAGATCAGCCATAGTAAGACCCAATTTACGATGTTATATCATATCTGTTGTGCATGTGATCTTGCCGTGGGCGCCCAGCCGAATCTGCCTGGTATAGCTATGCTAATTTAGCCTACATTTTGTTTTCGTTATAAAAACATTTTATAAATCTGAAATATTGTGTTGGATTCACAGATGTTGGGCTTTCAATATCTGTACGCTGTGTATTTTTTCTGAAATGTTTTAAAATGAGTAATTAGTTATATGACGTTGGTCTCTGTAATTGTTCTGGCTGGGTCGGCACCTTTTCAGATTGCAGCTGCAATGTAGAACTGTGAATTTATACCTGAAAAATTCACATTTTCAAAAAAAAACTATGCTATACCATAAATATGTTATCAGACTGTCATCTTATGAATTTGTTTCTTGGTTAGTGGCTATATATATTTTTATGTAGTCGAATTAGTGATAGCTACTGACGCAGGGAAAAACTGTTGGGAGTGAAAAAATCCTCTCCTTTGCTAACGTGGTTAGCTAATAGATTTACATATTGTGTCTTCCCTGTAAAACATTTTAAAAATCTGAAATGGTGGCTTTATTCACAAGACCTGTATCTTTCATCTGGTGTCTTGGACTTGTGATTTAATGATATTTAGATGCTACAAGTTACTTGTGACGCTATGCTAGCTATGCTATTCAGTGGGGGAGGTGGTGCGGGGTGCTCCCGGAACAGGGTTGGTGACTCGTGAGAAGTTTTAAACAGCTTAACATACATAAGGCTGCGGGGCCAGACGGATTACCAGGACGTGTGCTCCGGGCATGTGCTGACCAACTGACAGGTGTCTTCACTGACATTTTCAACATGTCCCTGATTGAGTCTGTAATACCAACATGTTTCAAGCAGACCACCATAGTCCCTGTGCCCAAGAACACAAAGGCAACCTGCATAAATGACTACAAACCCGTAGCACTCACGTCCGTAGCCATGAAGTGCTTTGAAAGGTTGGTAATGGCTCACATCAACACCATTATCTCAGAAACCCTAGACACACTCTAATTTGCATACCGCCAAAAAAGATCCACAGATGATGCAATCTCTATTGCACTCCACACTGCCCTTTCCCACCTGGACAAAAGGAACACTTATGTGAGAATGCTATTCATTGACTACAGCTCAGCGTTCAACACCATAGTACCCTCAAAACTCATCACTAAGCTAAGGATCCTGGGACTAAACACCTCCCTCTGCAACTGGATCCTGGACATCCTGACAGGCCGCCCCCAGGTGGTGAGGGTAGGTAGCAAAACATCTGCCACGCTGATCCTCAACACTGGAGCTCCACAGGGGTGCGTGCACAGTCCCCTCCTGTACTCCCTGTTCACCCATGACTGCATGGCCAGGCACGACTCCAACACCATCATTAAGTTTGCAGACGACACAACAGTGGTCGGCCTGATCACCAACAGCGACGAGACAGCCCATAGGGAGGAGGTCAGAGACCTGGCCGGGTGGTGCTAGAATAACAACCTATCCCTCAACGTAACCAAGACTAAGGAGATGATTGTGGACTACAGGAAAAGGAGGACCGAGCACGCCCCCATTCTCATTAACAGGGCTGTAGTGGAGCAGGTTGAGAGCTTCAAGTTCTTTGGTGTCCACATCAACAACAAACTAGAATGGTCCAAACACACCAAGACAGTTGTGAAGAAGGCACGACAAAGCCTATTCCCCCTCAGGAAACTAAAAAGATGTGGTATGGGTCCTGAGATCCTCAAAAGGTTCTACAGCTGCAACATCGAGATCATCCTGACTGGTTGCATCACTGCCTGGTACGGCAATTGCTCGGCCTCTGACCGCAAGGCACTTCAGAGGGTAGTGCGTACGGCCCAATACATCACTGGGGCAAAGCTGCCTGCCATCCAGGACCTCTACACCAGGCGTTGTCAGAGGAAGGCACTAAAAATTGTCAAAGACCCCAGCCACCCTAGTCATAGACTGTTCTCTCTACTACCGCATGGCAAGTGGTACCAGAGTGCCAAGTCTAGGACAAAAAGGCTTCGCAACAGTTTTTAACCCCAAGCCATAAGACTCCTGAACAGGTAATCAATGGCTACCCGGACTATTTGCATTGTGTGCAAATAGCCTCGCTACTCTATATAGCCTGTCTTTTTACAGTTGTTTTATTTCTTTACTTACCTATTGTTCACCTAATACCTTTTTTGCACTATTGGTTAGAGCCTGTAAGTAAGCATTTCACTGGGATTCCGCGCACGTGAGTAAGCATTTCACTTGTATTCGACGCACGTGACAAATAAACTTTGATTTGATTTGACACCACTACAGTAGCACCAGAGAGAGAGAGGAGTGGTCACTGGTCCTCGGCACTGCTGCATGCTGGGTAAGGGAACATGATCTCAGCACCTTGGCCTCTCAACACTGACCAACTTGACCAGACCAGAAGGGAAATGGCCATTGTCATCTCTCAACACTCTGTGGTGTGATGATCATCCACTGTCCATAGTCCGCTATCTAAAGCACAGTAACTTACGCTAACCCCATCCCTTACAAATGTGCGCAACCGAGACATTCAAACGAGGCTACAAAGAAAACTAATGGGACTGTAGCGACTGTGTTGACTTCAAAATCTGGGGTGTGAACTACGTTTCTATTCAAGCGTTGATTGACATGGTGATGGTTCTATAGTATTGGAGAAAAGTTGAAAAAACGGACCTCTCCGACGCTGTACGTTACATTGTGACGTGTCATGGCGTAACGTACAGCACGCATAAAGCAACTAATTCTGTCTTACAGCCTGTTTCCACCAGGTGTAGCACTTCTCTTACCGTTTAAAAACAAGAAAGGGACAGGGATGGGGGTAAGGGGGGACACCTAGTCATTTTTTGCGTCATCACTGCAAGCTTTCATGACTCTCAAAAGCCGCTGTTTACTTCTGAAGATCACTTTAGCACCGCCCTAAAAATCCAATTCAAATTCGACACAAACCTTCAAACAGGTATGTAATGACACATTATATAAACTCTTTATAGTGTTTTATTTACATTTTAGAGGCGATAAGGTGATAAGTTGGACAGATCGAGTGAAAAAAGCCATTTCCCCACACGACATCTCTCCTTCTCACTATCACGCAGTAGGTTTCGCTTCCCCACCCTCCATTTTTAAAAAGACCCGACGGAGCTCATTGCCTTCTTGAATCATGCAGAGATGGGCATCATGAAGGCCTCGTCATTGATTTTGTTGGAAAGTGGAGAAATTAGTTTATGTTACTCTACTCTAATGAGTCCAACACAAAGCTCAAACTGACCATTAATGTCATTGTCACTAGTTGAAACGTTCAGCATATTGAAACTACAGAGGTCAATAGAGAGCATTAGTAGTATTCCATAATGCCGTTCAGCCCTCTCATACAGTATCCCTGTACTGAAGTATGTGTATAGAGAATGTTCCAGTCACCACCAGGTGGTGAGCCATCTCAGTAGTATCTCTGGGTTAGCCCTCCCACTGCTCCCTCCACTCAGCACTGTCCTCAACCAGAGAGCTCTGATCAAGTGATTAGATGGTCTGCTGAGAGGGAGAGGCCATGCTTCTACCGCACTCTCACCGTACAGAGCAGGGGCGGCTGGGGAGGGCTGGGGCGGGTTAGGGCAGAGAGCGGAGAGCGGTGGTTGGAGACGGAGGAGGGCCATAGATTCCCGGAATGACACATCACTGACAGGAAGATTAATGATCTGACACCCAAAGGTCTGAAGCAGCACTGGCTTTGATAAGATACCCAGGATCCCCTCTGTCACCTGGCCACAATCCATAAAGATCCAAGCTGCATCGCACCACAGCATGGACCAGCACATTCCACTAGCCAATCAATGAGCGGCTTCACAGACCTATCTACTGTCCCCACCCTCCCCTCCTCCTCCAGCTAATCTGATAGCTACTGTAGCAGCAACAGCAGGAAAAAAGACCTGTCAGCGATTGTGAAGTGCATTTATCTACAGTATGGTAATATGAAGGAGTTGGTACAGATGAGAGGAGGGAAAAGTGTGTGTGAGTATGTGTACTTGTGTATGCGTGTGTGTATATGTGTGTGTGCTTGTGTGTGTGTGTGCCTGTGTGTGTGTGTGTGTGTGTGTGTGTGTGCGTGCGTTTAATTTACGAGTAGTGCAGAGCCAAATAGACAGATTGAAGGCCCCTTTAGTACTCTCGTTCACATGGACATGAGAATGAATGAAGCTGTCACTGTCACCCACACAACTCTCTGCATCGTCATTCTGATGAAGGACACCAGGAGAGAGACAGGAGTACTGTCACTACTGCCACTGATAGAGAGATTCTCCTGAATGCAGAAGTGTTCTAATGCTTTGTCCACAATGTCCTTTCCACAACATAACATATTACATTAAATGATGATCTGAAATCATCCATGAGCAGGGAATGTATCGACATGCAGAGGTAGTTACTGTATGTACATAAAGGCAGCGTGAAGTGACTAGACATTAGGATAGATAATTATAAGAGTGGAAAAAACTAGCAGCAGCATATGATGAGTGTAGAAGTGTGTGTGTGTGTGTGTGTGTGTGGGGGGAGGGAGGGGGTGTATGTTGTGTGAGTATGTGTGTTTATGTTGTGTCGGTGTGGGTGTGTGTGTTATGTGTGGGTGTGTGGTGTATCTAGTGTTTTGAATGTGTGAGGGATGTATGTGTGAGTGACAGTGTAAGTGTGTGTTTGGGATTGACTGTGTAAATGGTGTGAATATAAAGTCTAGTGAGTGACAGTGCAGTGGTGTTTTGGGATTGACTGTGTATATGGGGTGAATATAAAGTCTAGTGACTAGTGAATGACAGTGCAGTGTGTGTTTGGGATTGACTGTGTAATGGTATGAATATAAGTCTAGTGACTGTGAATGACAGTGCAGTGTGTGTTTGGGATTGACTGTGTATTTGGTGTGAATATAAAGTCTAGTGAGTGACAGTGTAGTGTGTGTAGGTACAGTGCAAGTAGAGTTTGCTACCATTAAGTCTACTTAATGTAGTCAAGTCTAACATCAGACTCAACACACCATAGTCCGCACACATTGTCCTAGACAGGTGTAGTTAATGTAGTCAAACTTCCGGTAGAACTGGTACGAGGGACACAGGTGTAGAGAACACAGCCTGGTGATCTGACAGACAGGAGCAATAAGACAACTGTCTGTTTGAACAGCGGCAAGATGGAAGCCCTCCGCTCACCCTCTCTAGCACTGTCAGACGACATGACAATATGAGAGAGAGATTGGAGGTGAAGAAGGAGGGAAGATGAAGTGGAGGAGGAGGGAAGGGGAGTGGAGGAGGAGGGAAGAGAAGCTGGAGGAGGAGGAGGGAAGAGAAGGGGACGTGGAGGAGGGAAGGGGGGGGGAGGTGGAGGAAAGAGAAGGGGAGGTGGGGTGGAGAGAAGAGAAGGGGAGGTGAAGAAGGTGGAAGAAGAGAGAGGAAGAGGAGGAGCGAAGAAGAGGAGGTGGAGGAGGAAATGAAGAGGAAGGGGAAGAGGAGTGGGAGAGGAGGGAAGGGAGGAGGGGAGGGAGAGGAGGAGGGAGAGAGGAGGGGAGGAAGGAGGAGGGAGAGGGGAAGGGAAAGGGGAGGGGGAGAAGGAAGAGGAGGAAGAGAGGGGAGAGCATCTTCTTTATGATCTGACACCTGACATACCGTATGTCACTTGACACACAGCTGAGACACTGCTACAACCACACCATCATTCACATCATCATTCTGTCAATAGAAACAGATGTGCCTGCTGTCGTGTGTGTGTGTGTGTGTGGTGTGTGTGGTGTGTGTGTGTGTGTGTGTGTGTGTGTGTGTGTGTGGTGTGTGTGTGTGTGTGTGTGTGTGTTGTGTGTGTGTGTGTGTGTGTGTGTGTGTGTGGTGTTGTGTGTGTTGTGTGTGTGTGGTGTGTGTGTGTGTGTGGTGTTTGGTGTTGTGTGTGTGTGTTCACGTGTGTGCGTGTGTACACAGTGCGTGCGTGTGTGCGTGTGTGTGCGTGCGTGCCTGTGTGTGTGTGTGAATGTGTGTGTGTGTGCGTGTCGAAATGAAGATCATTGATCAGGTGAGGTTGTTTTGAAGCAAAGAAGCACCTCTTCCCTTAATTAAAGCTGCCTGTGGCTGGCTGTATTAACTGGCAGGGAATTGGGCTGTATGTCAAGTCTATTATCTGGATACACACATCAATACAGGGACTTTGTTCAAGTACATCCCTTATATCACTACAAACAGGTTTTTCTCAGAGGAGATGCTAAGAGCAGTATATGTGTCAGGTTGGAGTTAAGGAAAAGGGATGCTGTTGCTTACTGTTTACTACGTTAGAATGGCCAGAGTGAACTGATACACTGCACAGATGTGGGACACGTTCTAAAGACAATGGGGTCTAAAGAAAACAGTTCCACAGTGAGTTCTAGGATGGAAAAAAAGTTGTGTGTTCTCCAAAGCTCTGCCATAATTCAGATCAGGTATGATGTACAACGTATGAGAGTCTGTTTCCTTTTCTAATCTTTCTGCTTACTATTTCCGTGAAGCAGAAACAGTCCTCGAGTCTAGACAGTAATCCTATCTCCCGATGTGGTTGT
This sequence comes from Salvelinus sp. IW2-2015, assembly GCF_002910315.2. Taxonomy (NCBI): domain Eukaryota; kingdom Metazoa; phylum Chordata; class Actinopteri; order Salmoniformes; family Salmonidae; genus Salvelinus; species Salvelinus sp. IW2-2015. Next base: position 505,559 of record NW_019942612.1, on the reverse strand, counting down.
TATCCTCATTCATTAGGTACGGCCCTGCCTGCAGCACGAGGGTTACACAGAGCAGGAGAGCCAACACAGATTATCAGGAAGCAGGTGGGACAACATCACTGGTGGGAGATAAGAACAGCTCATAAATACATAGCAGCTTTTCATTTCCTAGAGACACAGTGGATAGTATCACAGGACGGGTAGAAGACTGGACGTCTATCTGTCTCTGGAGAATCACAGCTGTGACTGGGACACAGAATGTTACCTTGGGCCCAAAGTGAGGAGGATGTTTAATACACTTGGAGCAACTTTCCAGAGGAAATGGACATCTGTGAATAGTTAAATGTATCATTCTACATGAAATAAAGGAAGTTATTTCTCCAGACAATCTTCTCCTGCCAAACGCTGTGATGTGTAATGATCTGATCAGGATAGGGACGTCACAAAATACTCCATAATATCTGCTCTACTAAAATGGTGTTGCTATCTGGAACGATTCATCCCAGTGATAAAATAGGAAGCACTTCACTATACTGGACATTAAACTCCATTTAGGAGCAATTTACAAAATGTGCTTGTTTGATTACACAGTAATGAATGAAAAAGCAACATATTACTGATACGTGAATGATAAATATACCAAGGAATGGAGATAGATGACAGACGGGAGATAGAGCAGTGCTATATTACCTCTCTTGCGCCTGGTCTAACCAGACCCTCCAGCCCCTCCACTCCATACACACACCAGCCCCCTCTGCTTCTCATTATTAAACACACACACACACAATGCACATCAATATTTCGTACTGAAAACACACACACAAACACACTAAACCCTGACCCAGGGCTGATTCCCCTCTGCAATACACCCAGCAGACTCTTCAGTGCCTGAGTGTGAGAGGGAAGCAACAGTGTGTATGGATCTGAACATACAGAACATATAATCATACATTGACTTACATTTCACTTCTAGTGCTGCAAGGTATGGATGCAAATAGACCTACTGAAAATAGAGCTCAGTACTATAGACTTTTATGAAAATGTCCAGAGTTTAATAGCATCCAACACCCCAGTCTCTGTATAGGGGAGCGGATGTTCCAGAGGTCATTTAGGAGGATAATTGGTAATAGAACAGAGTAGACCCACTTGTGCTGAGTTTGACCTGCCAGATGAGGAAGAAGGCGTTGGGGAGCCCTGACCCCCCCTCTTCATTGATTGTCCCTGTGTCTGCTCCCAGTCCCGAGTCTCTTGGCAGTGGGAGGCAAAGAGTCAGAGAACAAAAGGAGGTTTGGGTATCAATTCAGCCTTCACCTCTCGGCCTCCTTTCACATGCAAAGTGCTGAGCGGTGTCTGGGCCAGAAAGGGACGCTGACAATTACAGCCTGACACAGACCCATCACTGGAGACGCACCCTCGGCCCTGATTGACAAATGAAAAGACTGAAATAACCTTAATTTAAAAATGGGACAGGGGAAGAATAGGGAGATCATCTCCAATATCTAGTCTCAAATGGGGAAAGTGGAAAAAGATGAGAGTGCATGTGAAAAAAGACGAGAGTGCATGTGAGCTCACAATACAGTAGTTTAAATGCTCATCTAGGCCACACACAGCACCAAAGATATTTGGCATCACAAATCACTTTAACGTGATTTGACTATATAATGAACTGTTACACCAGGGTACTGCAGGCTGGGTTCTACACCAGGGTACTGCTGGCTGTGTTCCACACCAGGGTACTGCTGGCTGTGTTCCACACCAGG
>NW_019942612.1:500223-503474 GCF_002910315.2 Salvelinus sp. IW2-2015 | reverse complement strand
ACTGCAGGCTGGGTTCCACACCAGGGTACTGCAGGCTGGGTTCCACACCAGGGTACTGCAGGCTGGGTTCCACACCAGGGTACTGCAGGCTGGGTGGCTGGAGTGGGAATTGATGTCACTGTAAATATGGGAGATATGGGAACAGCACCAAGACTTGAACCTCCAACCAACGAAGAAGTGATTGATACAGACCCCTGTTGAGATTTGTCTTGATTAGAGAAGTTTCAGCAATAAACAAATCACACCCTCCATCCGATGCTAAACTGAATTTCAGGTATTCCAAAATGATGATTCATTCAGTAATATCCTGGCAGCTGTTGATGAAATGCCCGGGATGAGACTGGAAAGCCTCTCTCTTCTATCCCTTAACAGAAACACAAGCAGGGTGCTACAATTACAGCAAGATGCATTTCTATCACACAAAGTAGTAGTGTGTTGTGACAGACACACACACACACACACACACACACACACACACACACACACACACAGACACACACACACACTATAATATGATTACACTACCTCAAAAAGTGTTGCATGAAGTACTTACTTTTTACAAAGTGAAAATCAGAAGATGTGTCTTAAACACCTGAGGTGTGATTTCTTAGAGAGGCAGACAGAGAGGTGTTCATTGTATTCCCCGGCACATACACACATAGATTTCCAATCATGAGCACCATTCAGTCTGTCTGCCAGTCCTCAATGTTCCTCATTTACCACAGCTCTGTGCAGCTTGTGAATAGGAGGCCTGTTGTGTGGCACAGCAGGTGTGGACCTGGGCACCCCTTCTATCAGTAGTGACACGGCTCTCCTTGCCGACACACATACAGGACATGTCTTTAGCTGTAGGTGCACCTGCTTGTACCATTAGCTTGTAGAGCCTGGACATGTTCCTAACTACCAGCACATCTTACTGACAGTAAACATACCAAGGTTCAGTCTCATTAGGTGTACGTTGGTGTCAGTAAGGAGGCTGCTGAGGGGAGGACGGCTCATAATAATGGCTGAAGCCATTATGGAATGGCATCAAACACCTGGAAACCATGGAAACCACGTGTTTGATGTATTTGATACCATTCCACTGACTCTGCTCCAGTCATTACCACGAGCCCATTCTCCCCAATTAAGGTGCTACCAGCCTCCTGTGGTTGGTGTGCTAGACAACAGAGGTAAAAAATAACTAGTTTTCCTGCCTGGGTATAGACAGGGCTGCACGGGAGACCGAGGCGCAACACTGGGAGACTGACAGCTGTTTCATGGAGACAGGGATGTGAGGAGAAATTAATCTGTGAGGTGACACTGTCCCCCAGCCCCAGGGTATGACTGTCTTGAGAGACAGGGATGTGAGGTGACACTGTCCCCCAGCCCCAGGGTATGGCCGCCTTGAGAGACAGGGATGTGAGGTGACACTGTCCCCCGACCCAGGGTATGACGTCTTGAGAGACGGGATGTGAGGTGGACATCTGTCCCCCAGCCCACAGGGTATGACGCTTTGAGAGACAGGGATGTGAGGTGCACCTGTCCCCCAGACCTCCAGGGTAATGACCGTCTTGAGAGATAGGGATGTGAGGTGACAATGTCCCCACCGCGCCCCAGGGTATCGACCGTCTTGAAGAGACAGGGATGTGAGGTGACATGTCCCGCAGACCCCAGGGTATGACCGTCTTGAGAGACAGGGATGTGAGGTGACAATGTCCCCAGCCCAGGGTATGACGGTCTTGAGAGAGCAGGGATGTGAGGTGACAATGTCCCCAGCCCCAGGGTATGACCGTCTTGAGAGACTAGGGATGTGAGGTGACAATGTCCCCGCAGCCCGGGTATGACCGTCTTGAAGAGCAGGGATGTGAGGTACAATGTCCCCCAGCCCCAGGGTATGACCGTCTGAGAGACAGGTGATGTGAAGGTGAACAATGTCCCCCAGCCTAGGGTATGAACGTGCTTGAGAGACAGGGATGTGAGGTGAAATGTCCCCAGCCCCAGGGTATGACCGTCTTGAGAGACAGGGATGTGAGGTGACAATGTCCCACGCCCCAGGGTATGACCAGTCTTGAGAGACAGGGATGTGAGGTGACAATGTTCCCCAGCCCCAGGGTATGACGCGTCTTGGAGAGACAGGGATGTGAGGTGACAATGTCCCCCAGCCCCAGGGTATGACCGTCTTGAGAGACAGGGGCGGGTGGGGTGGCCAGTGTGGGGGTGGAGTTACAGAGGTGTTTGTGTCATGTCTCTGTGGAGATCAATACACACTGAACGACGTTTGAACACACTTGAACACACACAGCAACACACAGTCAGAGGTAGCGAGAGGAGGAATGAGGTACGGAGAGTTTGGAGGGGAGTTTACGCTTTGACTAACAGGCTTTTACAACCTCAGCTTTTGGAGCAATTATTTTATTATTGTGTCTCTAGGTGTTAAGGTCATTACAAGAACAAAGACAGCTAACAAGGCAGAATTGTTCTAAACTTTTACGAGTGATGATGTAGCTGGATGTGTTTGATGTGTTTGCGGATGCGTCAGCGTTTTAACGATGGCATTATGGATCTTCAGCTGTTTCTGTTGATCTTGCTTAATCTCCCAATTATGAGTTGTACAGTACATGCCACTGTGAACACACGGTTTATCTGACAACAGCAAACTTCTTCCAGTCATCTAATTGCATTTACTACTGTGGCTCCTCAGAAGTGTTACTTTATTTTGTTATTTGAAATATGTTTCCCCTCCTTCTAATTCCTTTCCCGGTCATGCTCGGCTGAGACATGTCCAGTGCTGTGAAATCAGGCTGAGGGTAAAGTCCGGTTGTGGATATGCTTAATAAATAACCACGTATCCACAATAAAGGCGCTCAAGTTCAGGACACAACATCCCACGCTTGAATGCCAAAACCCGAGAGGCAGAAAACAGCTCTGATACGTACGATGAAGCCCTGAAAACAAACAGACCCACAAACGGCCTTCTCCTGACCCTATCCAAGAGGATTCCTCATCATTACATGTTGTCCTGAGGGTGGATGGGGCGTTATGAAGAAACAGTGTCCTGGTCCTGCTCTGTAATTAAATGTCTGCTGGGAGGAGAGAGAGGAGAGGCAGAGAGAGGAGAGGAGAGGAGAGAGAGGAGAGGCAGAAAGAGGAGAGAGAGGAGAGAAGAGAGAGGAGAGGCAGAAAGAGGAGAAGGAGAGAGAGGAGAGGAGAGAGAGGAGAAAGAGAAAGGAGAGAAGGAAAGGCAGAGAGAGAGGAGAGGAGAGAGAGGA
>NW_019942612.1:464341-494722 GCF_002910315.2 Salvelinus sp. IW2-2015 | reverse complement strand
GATAATGGAGCGAAAGAGGAGAGAGAGAGAGGAGAGAGAAGCAGAAAGAGGAGAGGAGGAGAGGAGGAGGAGAGGAAGAGGAGGAAAGAGGAGAGGAGGAGAGGCAGAAGGGAGAGGGGAGAGGACAGAGAAGAGGAGGAGGAGAGGAGAGGAGAGAGAGGCAGAAAGAGGGAGAGAGAGAGGAGAGGAGAGGCCGAAGAGAGAGGAAGAGAGAGAGGAGAGGAGAAAGGAGGAGAGGAGAGGAGAGAGAGAGAGAGGAAAGAGGAGAGGAGAGCAGAAAGAGGAGAGAGAGGAGAGAGAGAGAGGAGAGAAAGAGGAGAGGAGAAAGAGGAGGAGAGAGCAGAAAGAGGGAGGAGAAAGAGGAAGGAGGGAGAGAGAGAAAGAGAGGAGAGGCAGAAAGAGGAGAGAGAGAGAGATGAGAGAGAGAGAGAGGAGAGAGAGAGAGGAGAGAGAGGAGATGCAAGAGGAGAGCAGAAAAGAGGAACGAGAGAGAGGAGAGAGAGGAGAGGCAGAAAGCGAGGAGGAGGAGAGGGAGAGAGGGAGAGGAGAAAGAGGAGAGGAGACGAGAGGGAAGCAGAAGAGAGAGCAGAGAGAGGAGAGGAGAGGCAGACAGAGGGAGAGAGAGAGAGAGAGGAGCAGGGAGGGGAGTGAGGGGGGGAGGAATAGAAGGGAGAGGGAAAGGGTAGGTGAGAGGGCAGGAGAAGGGAGGAGAGGGGAGGGGAGGGAGAGGGAGTGGGGGGAGGGGGGAGGGAGGAGAGAGGAAGGGATGAGAGAGGAGAGAGAGGAGAGAAAGGAGGGATGAGGAGAGAGAGGACGTGGAGGATAGCAAGCCAAAGAGAGGAGAGAGAGAGAGGAGAGGCAGAAAAGGAGAGAGAGAGAGGAGAGGAGAGGAAGAAAGAGGAGAGGAGGAGAGGAAGAGGGCAGAGAGAGAGAGAGGGAGAGGAGAGAGAGGAGAGAGGAGAGGCAGAGAGAGAGGAAGGAAGTAGAGAAGGAGGAGAATGAAGAGAGAAAGGAGAGGAAAGAGAGAGAGAGGAGCAGAGGAGGAAAGAGAGAGGAGAGAGAGGAGAGGAGAGGCAGGAAAGAGGAGAGAGAGTGAGAGAGAGGAGAGAGAGGAGAGAGAGGAGAGAGCAGAAAGAGGAGAGGAAAGGAGAGAGAGGAGAGGCGAGAGAGAGAGCAAGAGGAAGAGGAGAAAGAAGGGGGAGAGAGAGAGATGAGAAAGGGAGAGAGAGAGAGAGAGGAGAGAGAGGAGAGGAGAGCTAGAAAGAGGAGAGGACGAGAGGAGAGGAGAGGAGAGAGAGGAGAGGAGAGAGAGGAGAGGCAGAAAGAGGAGAGGAGAGAGAGGAGAGGCAGAAAGAGGAGAGGAGATAGGTGATAAGTGCCCAGTTCAATGCCCCGGAACAAGGAAATATGGTTAGCCGCTTTAACCAATAAGGTTATCTGTGGACAAAGTCTCCTTTTAGTAAAACCAAAGATGGCAGAGAGATTAACAGTAGATACACACAAATCATCCAGGCCTTTCTTTAGCAGAGAAATAAAAAAATGAAGGGGAAATGGAAAGAGGAAGATTTTTTTTTTTTTATTAAAACTATTTCAACCAGTGTAAAACACATACAACTGCTGTCCACAAGACTAATTAGTTCTAGATTTTTTTTACCCTGCATGTGAAACAAATTATTTTTGCCTGTGCAGCCTGTATTAGAACTCTATGCTAATAGCTGACAGCAGCAGCCAATTAACAGTGCCAATACTAATGAGCTCCCTGTGGTCAGGCCCACTGATTGGCCCAGGGTCCAGACATATCCCATGTAGCAGATTCACATGTGGTCTGCCTCAGAGAACACACAGCACAGTAGTACTCACTTCTGTCAAACAAAAGGAAGATGAACTGTTAGTTGGCCACATTGCTCATTTACAAGTCAAGTCACGATACAATCTGACTTTCAATTACAGTGCTACAAAGGTACGCTTCATTCCAGGGGTTCAGACACTCACTAGGATGTCTCTCCCTTTCCTCTTGCAATGGCTTTGGATCCAATATAAACATCCTTATAAACAGCTCCCCTTTTTAACTCATTGAAACACACAGCACAAGCATCTCCCAGTGACAGGCTTTAACTCATCTCAGCAATGTCCAAAAAGATTACACAAAACAAGAAAAACAACAGACATCACTTCAAATGCAGGAGAATGAAACAAGGTGTAATGATGTGAGCTGAGAGCCGGGGAGCAAGTTCAGGGAGTGAGTGTTTTAATAAATAAACACAACATAATACAAAATAACAAACACGAACAAAGCACAGAACTGACACAGGAACAGAAACAATAACGCCTGGGGATGGAACCAAAGGGAATGACATATATAGGGAAGGTAATCAGGGAAGTGATGGAGCCCAGTTGAGTCTGATGAAGCGCAGGTGCGCATAAGGTTGGTGACAGGTGTGCGCCATAACTTGGTGACAGGTGTGCGCCATAACGTTGGTGACAGGTGTGCGCCATAACGTTGGTGACAGGTGTGCGCCATAACGAGCAGCCTGGTGACCTAGAGGCCGAGAGGGAGCACACGTGACACAAGGAAAAGAAAAGAAATGGAATGCTCATGAACTGACCCCAGGGAAAGCTACAACCATGACGAAATCAGTCCAGTCTGTTGTGGTTTATTACAGCATCCAAGCCTCTGAGGCAAAGGTCTATCGTATTAAGGCAGACCCGGAGCATTCTGTTTTAAGACATACACTACCGTTGAAAAGTTTGGGGTCATTTAGAAATGTCATCGTTTTTTAAAGAAAAGCTCATTTTTTGTCCATTAAAATAACATCAAATTGATCAGAAATACAGTGTAGGCATTGTTAATGTTGTAAAGGACTATCGTAGCTGGAAACGGCAGATTTTCTATGGAATAGCTACATAGGCGTACAGAGGCCCATTATCAGAAACCATCACTCCTGTGTTCCAATGGAACGTTGTGTTAGCTAATCCAAGTGTTTAATTTTTAAAGGCTAATTGATCATTAGAAAACTATTTTGCAATTATGTTAGCACAGCTGAAAACTGTTGTATGATTAAAGAAGCAATACAACTGGCCTTCTTTAGACTAGTTGAGTATCTGGAGCATCAGCATTTATGGGTTTGATTACAGGCTCAGAGTGGCTAGAAACAAAGCACTTTCTTCTGAAACTCATCAGTCTATTTCTATTTCTCTTTCTATTCTGGTTAGAGCCAGTTTGTGCTGTTCTGTAAAGGGAGTAGTACACAGCATTGTACGAGATCTTCATTTCTCAGAACAAGAATAGACTGACGAGTTTCAGAAGAAAGTGCTTTGTTTCTGGCCATTTTGAGCCTGTAATCGAACGCACAATTGCTGATGCTCCAGATACTCAACTAGTCAACTAAAGAAGGCCAGTTGTATTTCTTCTTTAATCAGAACGACAGTTTTCAGCTATGCTAACATAATTGCAAAAGGGTTTTCTAATGATCAATTATCCTTTAAAAATGATAAACTTGGATTAGCTAACACAACGTGCCATTGGAACACAGGAGTGATGGTTGCTGATAATGAGCCTCTGTACGCCTATGTAGATATTCCATAGAAAATCTGACATTTCCAGCTATTATGGTCATTTACAACATTAACAATGTCTACACTGTATTTCTGATCAATATGATGTTATTTTAATGGACCAAAAATGTGCTTTTCTTTCAAGAACAAGGACATTTCCAAGTGACCCCAACTTCTGAATGGTAGTGTATGTTTTTTTTCATATGTCTTATGCATACAGAATGGTCCTTGACATTCGCTTCAGCAATATTTCTTGAGATCCTTTTTATTTGGAAGAAATGTTCATTACAAGAAAAGGCTCTCCTTCAATCCGTCTTTCCAATAATGCTGCCGTCTCCCTGGGGGAGAAATATGAAAATGCAGTGGTGAAATGAACAATTTTCCTCCAAACACAATTACCAGGCAATTTGCAAAGTGCTGCAGAGAGCAATCAGCAATCGCTCTTCTTGAAAGTTGGTGAGGGGAAGAAAAGAGACTGTTTCACGTCATGTGATGTCTCCTTTCTCGTTGGTATAAAGCTTTGTTCCGCTGTGTGCCAAGCGGAGATGTTGCAGTCAGATCCACCATCTCTGGGAGAGGACTGTACATCAGTAGAGTAACATCCCTGATAGATGAATGTGGCGCCATGGAGCGCAGTCAGACCAGACTGGTCCATTTCTCTGTCCTTAGTTTTAAATTAGACTCGACATCAGCACAACGACCTTCAGCGATCAGCATGGCCCACAGCTGACTGGGTTGCATCGGAGAGTAAAGAGAGTGGTCTGTTCAGGATTTATATGGTCAGGCTACGTCAAACAGGTAGCCCCATTAAGACTGGAGCGACATGTCAAATGAGTGTGTGTGTGTTAATTTGTATGTGTACGCACAAGAGAGGGAGAGCGAGAGATTAAGTGAGAGAACGAGAGATAAAGTGAGAGCATTGCAGCGGTGTCGTTAGAGAGGGGTAAAGATAAAGATTTTGTTCAGTGCTGGGTGCTTATAGTGCAGAACACTAATGCAGAGGACGTCAGCAGGATAGGGGGGAGCAGGAGATCCATTCTCCTCAGGGTAGACTCCATCTTGGCACTACCTGTTATAAACTTCCCCTGCCGTCACACACAATTGCCTCTGTAATTCTAAAAGGTCAGTGTGGCTGCTGTGTAATTCACTATTCCAATAGATCTGTATTATCCACATATTTAATCACTCTGGAGTGGGATGCACACCCACTGAACACTGAGCACTAAGAACATATGACACTGAGCACTAAGAACACAACCCAACCCAGCTGGGACATATGACCCAACCCAACCCAGCTGTCAGAGGGACCAGGGACCAGTGGGACATATGACACTACCCAACCCAGCTGTCAGAGGGACCAGGGACCAGTAGGACATATGACACTACCCAACCCAGCTGTCAGAGGGGCCAGGGACTAGTGGGACATATGACACTACCCAACCCAGCTGTCAGAGGGGCCAGGGACTAGTGGGACATATGACACTACCCAACCCAGCTGTCAGAGGGACCAGGGACCAGTGGGACATATGACACTTACCCAAACCCAGCTGTCGAGGGACCAGGACCAGTGGACATATGGACAACTCCCCAACCCAGCTGTCAGAGGGGCCACGCTAGTGGACATTATGACAACTACCCAACCCAGCTGTCAGAGGGACCAAGGGACCTGGACATATGGACCACTACCCACCCCGCTGTCAGAGGGCGACCAGGGACTAGTAGGGAATATGACACTTAACCCAACCCAGCCTGTCAGAGGGACCAGGACCTAGTTGGGCACCATTAGACCAGCCTACCCAACCCAGCTGTCAGAGGGACCAGGACCCCAGTGGGACATACTGACAACTTTACCCAACTCCTGCTGTACAACCGCTGGATAGCCCGAGGACCAGTGGACATCCTTACTGAATCACTCTGACCCAACCCATCTCGTGCAGAGGGACCCAGACCCAAGTGGGGACATATGGACACTACTACCCGAGACTCACATGCGGTCTCTCTATATCGACACGCGGCACCGAGAGCTCCCAGCAGTCATCTAGCGGGTACACACATTCGACACTAACCCAACCCAGCTTCCAGAGACGCAGCGAGACCCCAGGCGGACATAGTGACCACTACACCATACCCAGCTGTTCAGAGAGGACCAGGACCAGTGGGACATATGACACTACCCAACCCAGCTGTTCAGAAGGGACCAGGGACCAGTGGACATATGACACTAACACAACCCAGCTGTCACAGAGGACCAGGGACCCAGTGGGACATATGACCACTACCCAAACCCATTGTCAGAGGGACCAGGGACCAGTGGGACATATGACACTACCCAAAGCCCAAGCTGTCAGAGGGACCAGGGACAGTGAACATATGACACTACCCACCATCTGTCAGAGGACCAGAGAACCATGGCAACATATGACACTACCCACCAGCTGTCAGACGGACCAGGGACCAGCTGGGACATATGACACGCTACCCCAACCAGCTTCGTCAGAGACCGTGGACCAGTGGACACACACTACCGCAACTCCAAGCTGCAGAGGCCGGGACGTGGCATCAGACTACACCCATCTAGGCAAACCATGACAACACTACCCACCCAGCTGTCAGAGGACCAGGGACCCAGTTGGGACATATGACATAACCCAACCAGTCGTAGAGGGACCACGACCAGTGGAACATATGACGACTACCACAACCCAGCTGCAGACGGAGCAGGCCACTAGGTGGACATAATGACACTACCCAACCGCATCAATGGTCAGAGGGAACCAGTGGGACAACACAGCTACCCCAACCCACTGGGACATATCGTCGATACTTACCCAACCCAGCTGTCAGAGGGACCAGGACCAGTGGGACCATATGGACAGCTACCGCAACCAGCTGTCACGAGGGACCAGGGACCAGTGGGACACCATATGGACCACTACCCAAACCCAGCTGTCAGAGGCACCAGAGACCAGTGGGAACTTCATGGACCACTACCCAACCTAGCTGTCCAGCAGGCGCGGCCTAGAGTGACTCTGACGTAGGAAACAGCCTTGATCCATAGTTGGATCAAATCATCTGAGTCAGCAGACCAGGCGGAAGAGAACACATGAGAGACTCTCTGCTGCTGCCCTCAAGTTCTGGGAAGCGATCGCGAGGACGTTACTGATGTCTGTTAGTGCGTGGGAAGATGAGGACCGTTACTGATGCTCTGGTGTGCGGACGGATGAGGCAGTTACTGAATCGTCTGCCGAGTTGGGTGGGAGGAATGAGGACGTTACTGATGTCTGAGTGTGGGAGGATGAGGACTAGCTTTACTGATGTCTGAGTCTGGAGGATAAAGGATGTTACTGATGTCTGAGTCTGGAGGATGAGGCTTGTTGCTGCTATCTGAGTTGGGAGATGAGGCTGTTGCTGCTATCTGAGTCTGGGAGGATGAGGATGTTACTGATAGTCTGAGTGTGGGAGGATGAGGACGTTACTGATGCTGAGTCTGGGAGGATGAGGATGTTGCTGCTGTCTGAGTCTGGGAGGATGAGGATGTTGCTGCTAGTCTGATCGTGGAGGATGAGGCTGTTGCTGCTATCTGGAGTCTGGGAGGATGAGGATGTTGCTGCTATCTGAGTCTGGGAGGATGAGGCTGTTGCTCTATCTGAGTCTGGGAGGATGAGATGTGCTGCATCTGAGTCTGGGAGGATGGGATGTTGCTGCTATCTGAGTCTGGAGGATGAGGATGTTGCTGCTATCTGAGTCTGGGAGGATGAGGATGTTACTGATGTCTGAGTGTGGAGGATGAGGACGTTACTATGTCTGAGTCTGGGAGGATGAGGATGTTGCTGCTGTCTGAGTCTGGAGGATGAGGATGTTGCTGCTGTCTGAGTCTGGGAGGATGAGGATGTTGCTGCTGTCTGAGTCTGGGGAGGATGAGGATGTTGCTGCTATCTTGAGTCTGGAGGATGAGGATGTTGCTGCTATCTGAGTCTGGGACGATGAGGATGTGCTGCTATCTGAGTCTGGGAGGATGTTACTTATGTCTGAGTCTGACAGGGATGAGCGTTACTGCTGTCTGAGTCTGGAGGATGAGGATGTTGCTGCTATACTGAGTCTGGGAGGATGAGGATGTTACTGCTGTCTGAGTCCTGGAGGATGAGGATGTTGCTGCTATCTGAGTCTGGGAGGATGAGGCTGTTACTGCTGTCTGAGTCTGGGAGGATGAGGATGTTGCTGCTATCTGAGTCTGGGAGGATGTTACTTATGTCTGAGTCTGACAGGGATGAGGCTGTTACTGCTATCGGAGTCTGGGAGGATGAGGATGTTGCTGCTATCTGAGTCTGGGAGGATGAGCGTTACTGCTGTCTGAGTCTGGGAGGATGAGGATGTTGCTGCATCTTGAGGTCTGGAGGATGAGGCTTTTGCTGCTATCTGAGCCTGTGAGGATGAGGATATTGTTGCTATCTGAGTCTGGGAGGAAGAGGCTGTTGCTGCTATCTGAGCTTAGCAGGATGAGGATGTTACTGCTATCTGAGCCTGACAGGGATGAGGCTGTTACTACTATCTGAGTCTGGGAGGATGAGGCTGTTACTGCTATCTGAGTCTGGGAGGATGAGGCTGTTGCTGCTATCTGAGTCTGGGAGGATGAGGCTGTTACTGCTATCTGAGTCTGGGAGGATGAGGATGTTGCTGCTATCTGAGTCTGGGAGGATGAGGCTGTTACTGCTATCTGAGTCTGGGAGGATGTCCTACTCCTGCTCTCTCTCTCCAGCGCTCAACATCGCCGGTCTACTAACCACCGGCCCTGGAACTATTATTACGCACACCTGCTCCCCATCATTATGCACACCTGGACTTCATCATCACCTTGATTACCTTCCCTTTATTTAACCCTCAGTAGCCTCAGTCATCAGGCAGTATTGGCTTGTTTTCATGTTCAGTACACATCCCCTGTTTTGTTTATCTGCCTTGCATCATTGTTATTAGACTCTTCTTCTGCACCTGCTTCCTGACTCCCTGCTTATAGGTGACAGAGGATGACGCTGTTACTACTATCTGGGTCTGGGAGGATGAGGCCGTTACTGCTGGAGCAGGTCCTTTGATGAGGATGTAATGGTAGATTAAACGCTCACCCTCCTCCACTCAAGAGAAACAATTCACCAGGCGATTTACCACGCTCAGTCATTCGCTTTGTCATCTTCAAATAAAAGACGGAATAGTTCAATATGCACAAGGAGTGTTTAAACAGGGGGAGATAGCACCAGTCGCAAATCCCACTCAGACAGGGGGAAATCGATGGCAAAAAATCCTTAGACACATTCAAGATTGAATGTACTACACTTCAGCAGTAATGAAGGACACCTTTCATCCCAGTTTCTCCCATGCGCCAGAAGTCTCACAAGAGTCATTGGAAAGACTGAAGAGGTGGATTACCACCAAAACTACCATAACGTCTAGCAGAAAAGCAATAGAACCCAGGATCATCTCTATGTGAAATGGATAGAACTGTAGGCACCATAGGTTAGCCTATCTATAACCTCCATTCCCATCCAATAACGCTGTCAGCTCTGAGCAAGGGCTAGTGCACTGCAGAGCCAAATGAATCAGCCCAAATGCATGCAATTGAAAACCTGTGTAGCCAATAAACCACTGCATATGAATGTCAGGGAGATATTAAATAGAGGAGCCATAGAATGATGTCATACTGTTACTGTAGTTAATATACACATAATAACTGTAGAAGAAAGCTGGAAAGGATTGAGTCATGATTGTGGTGTGTGTGTGTGTGCACGTGTGCATGCGTGCGTTAGTGAGATTTTGAGTGCATGTGTGTCTGCATGTTAGCAACACTGACTTTTTAGTGTTTTTGTCTGCCTTTCCTCTCTAACAGTTCCTCCTACCTTAAGGTCCCTGAGATTTGTCCTGATGCTCTCTCTAATCTTTCTCAAACTGAGGAAACAAATAGACGGGAGACAGGTCATTATTTCCAAGCTTAAGAGGGATAACAAAAAGGTTGAGAAGATTCTGAAAGATTAAAATGTCTGTAGAGAAGTTTGCGTGGAGGAGATGAAATTAAAAGAGCTGTCAGTCAGGAAGTATTTAGAGAAATGGAAGATAAGTGCTTCCTTGACATTTCACTCCTACACACAAAGAGAGGGAGAGAGAGAAAGAGGATCTTCATTTGATCACTCTTTTGCTGCTGAGAATTTTCCGCAGATGAGCTTCACGATTTACATAAATTAACCGAAAAACCTGCACTATAATACGGTTAAATTAATAGTATTCCACTTTTCAGCCAATAGCCTAACCACCAAGCAACATTCTCGACTAAACGTTCTAATCCTGTTGCTGCAGGATTCTTTTGTTGCGACAATACAGGTGAAATTAAGATCCTACTTCTGTATAGTCTACAGTTTGAGCTTTAACATTCATTGGCATCACTAATGTCACTGGGGTCTTTAACAATGTAGTCACAGGCCATCAAATCAACTGACGCTTGGTGCATTGGACTGGGAATTGGGGACTCTGTGGTACCTTATTCATTACAAGTCCTACACTGGCACTGCCAATCAGAGAGGCCTGTTCAGAGCAGCACTACTATAGTGCAGACTGTGATTGAAATGACTGCAGCCTCCACGCCACACACAGCCCAGCCATAGTCACATTTAACCATGGCTGAGGGAGGCACACAGCCCAGCCATAGTCACATTTAACCATGGCTGAGGGAGGCACACAGCCCAGCCATAGTCATATTTAACCATGGCTGAGGGAGGCACACAGACTCTAGCTGACTATTAAATTGCTTCCTCGACAGTGGTGTGTGAAGAAAAAATTATAAAAGAGAAAGAAAATTGAAGGAAGAAGACGAGGAAAGGAAGTAAGTGAGAGGTGAGAGGCAATACAGGGAGGAGGGAGGGTAGTGAGCGTGAAAACGTTTTGCTAAAGTGGTAATTCATGGTGCTGTCTCTCCTGTCTGATGAGAATTAGGGAAGGAGAAAGGGGAAATCAAGATGGTAGAGGTGAAGAGTGATTGTGAATCTCTCTCTCATTCTCTCCTCTCGATACCACCTCCTACCATACCATGGCTCAATTGATAGTGAGAAGTAAAGTTCTCTATCTAAGTGCTTTGTTTCAGTCTCTGATGAGTTTCCTGCTTCTTTTTTCCTCCCATACATTGTCAAAATGTCAGCTCTGCGACAGGTAAATTGTCTCTGAGAGATGTTTCATCAAGGGAACTTATACGATTCATTTTTCTCATCTTTCTCAAATCCCACACACCTTTATCTCCTTTGACTCAAAGCTAGGGAATCAAATATGTTTGGAAGGCTTGAATGCATCAACTTGACATGGCTAATTCTAGAAGACTAAAGGTTCCCATTATAGACCTGAGAGACTTGACTTCATAGTTGAGACTTCTTGTTTCCTTGGCAGCATTCTGAATTTACAAAGAAGAAGCCACATGCCAGTGACAAGCTCCAACTAGAAAAATATAAACAAAGTGTTGGTCCCATGTTTCATGAGCTGAAAGATTCCAGACATTTCCATATGCACAAAAAGTTTATTTCTCTCAAATTTCTTGGACAACTTGGTTTACATCCCTGTTAGTGAGCATCTCTAATTTGTCAAAGTTAATCCATCCACTTGACAGGTGTGGCATATCAAGAAGCGGATTAAACAGCATGATCATCACACAAGTGCACCTTGTGCTAGGGACAATAAAGGCCACTCAGGTGCAGTTTTGTCACACAACACAATGCCAGAGATGTCTTAAGTTTTGAGGGCGTGTGCAATTGAAATACTGAGTGCAGGAATGTCCACCAAAGCTGTTGACAGATAATTGAATGTTAATTTCTCTACCATAAGCCGCCTCCAACATTGTTTTACAGAATTTGGTAGTACGTCCAACTGGTCTCACAACCGCAGACCATGTGTACGGCGTCATGTGGGCGAGCAGTTTGCTGATGTCAGTGTTGTGAACAGAGTGCCCCATGGTGGCGATGGGGTAATGTTATGGGCAGGCATAAGCTATGGACAGCGACCACAATTGCATTTTACCAATGGCAATTTGAATCCACATAGATACCATGACGTGCCATTCATCCGCCGTCATCACCTCATGTTTCAGCATGAAAATGCATGGCCTCAAGTTACAAGGATCTGTACACAATTCCTGGAAGCTGAAAATGTCCCAGTTCTTGCATGGACTGCATATTCACCACATATGTCATTCGGAAACATAATGTTAACTTTCACTGCTATGCGGATGACACACAGCTGTACATTTCAATGAAACATGGTGAAGCCCCAAAATTGCCCTCCCTGGAAGCCTGTGTTTCAAACATAAGGAAATGGATGGCGGAAAAGGACCTTGGCATTACGCTGGACCCTGATCCCTCTTTTGACGAACATATCAAGACTGTTTCAAGGACAGATTTTTTCCATCTACGTAACAATATCAGAAACTTTCTGTCCAAAAATTATGCAGAAAAATCAATCCATGCTTTTGTCACTTCTAGGTTAGACTACTGCAATGCTCTACTTTCCGGCTAGCTGGATAAAGCACTAAATAAACTTCAGTTAGAGCTAACCACGGCTGCTAGAATTTTGACGAGAACCCAAAAATTTGATCATATTACTCCAGTGCTAGCCTCTCTACACTGGCTTCCTGTTAAGGCAAGGGCTGATTTCAAGGTTTTACTGCTAACCTACAAAGCATTACATGGGCTTGCTCCTCCCTATCTTTCCGATTTGGTCCTGCCGTACATACCTACACATACGCTGCGGTCACAAGATGCAGGCCTCCTTACTGGCCTCCTTACTGTCCTTTGAATTTCTAAGCAAACAGCTGGAGGCAGGGCTTCCTATAGAGCTCCATTTTTATGGAATGGTCTGCCTATCCATGTGAGGGACGCAGACTCTGTTTCAACCGTTAAGTCTTAATTTAAGACTCATCTCTTCAGTATCCCTCTAGTGGTGTGGGGGCTGTGCTTTGGCAAAGTGGGTGGGGTTATATTCTGCCTGTTTGGCCCTGTCCGGGGGTATCGTCGGATGGGGCCACAATGTCTCCTGACCCCTCCTGTCTCAACGTCCAGTATTTATGCTGCAATAGTTTATGTGTCGGGGGGCTAGGGTCAGTCTGTTATATCTGGAGCATTTCTCCTGTCTTATCCGGTGTCCTGTGTGAATTTAAGTATGCTCTCTATAATTCTTTCTCGCTTTTTCTTTATTTTTTCTCTTTCTTTCTCTCTTTCTCTCTTTCTTTCTCTCTTTCTCTCTCTCGGATGACCTGAGCCCCATGCCTCAGGACTACCTGGCCTGATGACTCCTTGCTGTCCCCAGTCCACCTGGCCGTGCTGCTGCTCCAGTTTCAACTGTTCTGCCTGCGGCTATGGAACCCTGACTTGTACACCGGACGTGCTACCTGTCCCAGACCTGCTGTTTTCAACTCTCTAGAGACAGCAGGAGCGGTAGAGATACTCTGAATGATCGGCTATGAAAAGCCAACTGACATTTACTCCTGATGTGCTGACCTGTTGCACCCTCYACAACCACTGTGATTATTATTATTTGATCCTGCTGGTCATCTATGAACATTTGATATAATCTCCACTCAGCACAGCCAGAACAGGACTGGCCACCCCTCATAGCTTGCTTCCTAGGTTCTGGCCTTTCTAGGGAGTTTTTCCTAGCCACCGTGCTTCTACACCTGCATTGCTTGTTGTTTGGGGTTTCAGGCTGGGTTTCTGTACAGCACTTTGTGACATCAGCTGATGTAAGAAGGGCTTTATAAATACATTTGATTGATTGATTGACATGTCACCCATTGAGCATGTTTGGGATGCTCTGGATTGTCGTGTATATCAGTGTGTTCCAGTTCCCGCCAATATCCAGCAACTTCGAACAGCCATTGAAGAGGAGTGGGACAACATTCCACAGGTCACAATCAACAGCCTGATCAATTGCATGATAAGGAGATGTTTAACTGCATTAGGCAAATGGTGGTCACACCAGATACTGACTGGTTTTCTGATCCACGCCCATTTTTTTAAGGTATCTGTGACCAACAGATGCATATCTGTATTCCCAGTCATGTGAAATCCATAGATTAGGGCCCAATGAATGTATTTCAATTGACTAATGTCCGTATATGAACTGTAAGTAAAATCTTTGAAATTGTTGCATGTTGCGTTTATATTTTTGATCAGCATAATTGGAGATATACCATTTCTCAACCAATTTCAGATCCATACATATGTTTGTGGAAAGGTGTCATTGTGTCAAATAATCAGACAGACAGACACACAGACAAGACAGAGAAAGAGACAGACATGATGAACATGCAGACAACAGCAGTTTCTTTGGCGAAAAACACATGACCACACAGTGATGTGACAAAGGTGCATTCTTACCTGGGACCAGAGATCCCTCCAGCAGCTGTGATTGGGCAAGCCTGAGCAGGGCAACAATGACGAAGGGCGTGGCACCTGACCATGTGACACGCATGGCGCTCACTGTCCTGGCATCACTAGTGGCCAATCTGTAGGAGACAGAAAAGAGACAGACAGATCAGATTATTGCAGTGTACAACTTTATATCTGGATTATGGAGAAGTAAAGACATTATAGACCGTTATCAGAATGTTGTGAGTCCAATCTGTGAGGAAGAAGTCAGTGCCAGAGAGAACCGATAATACAAGTCAGGTAGGTCTCCATATGAGATCCTAGGAGTTGCATGATTGTCAGTAGGAGGTTCAGACATTAGTTGACCACAAAAATCATCTAATTTAAATGCTCTAAATGGTCTAATTTGATGAACACAACATCCTTACACTTCATGAGCAACATGCAGAGAGGACAGTCACTGCTTGAGTGCTGAAAGAACAGCCAAATTCCTCTCTCCTGGCCCCTCACAGCCCAGCCCATCCAAGTCCAGCCCCTCCCAGTCCTGTCAAGCCCTTCCTAGCCCCTCCCAGCCCAGCCCCTCCCAGCCGCTCCCAGTTCCTAGTCTCATAACCTGAGCATGATGGCATCTCCCATCTGAAGCATGGAAATGAATCAGAGGATTTTCCCGATCACCATCTTGTGGAACAACCTGTTTCCCCTTGTTTGATTTCCTTCACCATTACTCACAATGCTCTGCCTTGCTTTCCCTCCCTCCCTCCCCCTTTCCCTCCCTCCATACCTTCACAGTTGTACTGCCACTGTCCTGCCCTTCACTGTCCTGGCTTTACAGTCAGCCCAAAATGCTTTTCGTGCAGGATCTGCATCCAGAATGCCAAGACTCAAATCCTCTCATACGGATTCAGTGTGTGCCCAGTGTGAGCAGGAATATGAATGCAGAGCCAATTGATTGTAATGATTGCTACAAGTCTACAACATTAATCTTTCAAACCGTTCTCTCTCCACAGCAGAGGTAGGCGAACATCACCGTCTGAATAGCTAAAGATTTTGATCAGTTAGCCAAGCCAGTTTTAAAGCTCAGAGAGGCTCTCATCTGTTGACCAGTGAGTTCTCGCTTAAACGCTTTCCTTCGCTGTATTCCTCCTTCATCCCAATCATCCCCTTCTCTTTCACGTTCACTACCTGCACTGAATGGTTCTACTATGCTCATTACTGCGTGTATACCTTCACTCTCTCTCTCTTCCTCTCTGTCATTCTCTCTCTCTGTCTCCATGTCGCTCTGTCTTTGTCTTTCTATCGCTCTGTCTCTGTCTCTCTGTCTTTCTGTCTCTCTCTCTCTGTGTAATATGTTTGCTGGGGGATGGAAGGGAAGGTGCCGGTTGCTCAAATAGCTTTTTCCTCCAATCTTATCTGTGGGCGCTCTGCTCAGTAAACACTCCTGGGCTTCATTATAAGCATTTCCCCTTCCCAGAATGAGAGGCTCCAGTGAAAGGCCTGTCTGTCTATCAGTTCTCTGCTATGACGCTTTGGGCAGCAGATCTTTGCTATGAGGCTATGGGCAGCAGACCTCTGCTATGAAGCTATGGGCAGCAGATCTCTGCTATGAAGCTTTGGGCAGCAGACCTCTGCTATGAGGCTATGGGCAGCAGATCTCTGCTATGAGGCTATGGGCAGCAGATCTCTGCTATGAGATCGTTTGTCTGGCACCAGTGAGGATGTTACTATGAGCAGCACAGAATTCTGCTTGGGCATGCTATTCATCAGGCCTCAGGAATATGGAAATGGATACTCGCATGGGCAATTGAGGCATCAGCCTAAGGCGAGAGATTTTGCTGAATCGATTTGCCATTCATGCAGAGATCTGGCTTCTCCTCATACTGCTTTCTATATGCAGCAGGAATTGCGCTGACAGCCAAATACTTCATGGCCAGCATGGTGCTGCTGGTCTCGCTTTCATAAGACTCGATGAAATGGCAGTAGGGCTCGCAGCGTGACATAGAGCTCAAGTAATTCAATAGTCAAGAGCATCACTAGCTGCGCCGACAATAGCTCTATTAGCAGAGGACTGCCTGGACGCTTGCAATGCTATACCACACCACTTACAGCGTGGGACTTGCTTCTTGGTCGCACGCACGCGCGCGTAATGGGCTGCATATGCAAGGGATGCTGTACCTCGCCATCAGCACGTGCCATAGGCAGAGGATCTGTGGCCATTCAGCAACTCATTACGCAGCAGGATCGGCTCGCGTCCCCAATTGCTTTCACCAGGGAGATACAAGATCATTGCTGCCGTGGCACTAAGCACGCTCCATTAGGCATAAGAGGGATCTCTTATGCGGCTAGTGAAGTCTCCATAGCATGTGGGATCTGGCTGGTCCCATAGCTTAAAGCCTAGAGTCGGCTGGCCTCGGTCTAACCGCATCTATTAGGAAAAGAAATCTCGCTGCCGCGATGGCGGGACTCTTATGGCTCGTAGTACGGATTCTTGTCTGGTATGTCGAAGAGATGCTCTCAAGTAGCAGGACGATCTGCTGCCCCATAGCCTCATAGCAAAGATCTGGCTCGCCATTAGCCTCATAGCGAGATTCTGTAAATGCTCATGGCTAGCAAACGGGCTCGGTGAATTAGAAGACTGGAGTGGAATCAGGTGGAATGTTATTTTGTCATTAAAATAACATCCAAATTGATCAGAAACATACAGTGTCAGACATTTTATGTTGTAAATGACTATTGTACGCTGCGAAACAGCAGATTTTTAAAATCGGAATATCTCAACAACCGGCGTACCGAGGGCCCATTAATGACAAACCAATCACATCCTTGTGTTCCAATGGCACACGTTTGTGTTAGCTAATCCAAGTTTATCAATTTTTAAAGGCTATTGAATCTCTTAAAAAAACTTTTGCCAATTATGTTAAAGCACAGCTGAAACTGTTGTGCTGATTAAAGAAGCAATATAATTGGACTTTTTATAAAACTCAGAAAAAAAAGAAACTGTCCCTTTTTTCCAGGACTGCGCTGTCTTTTCTAAAGATTAATAATTCGTGAATAGAGAACTCAAGAGTAACTTCAAGAATCTTCATTGTAAAGGGTTTAAAAACTGCTCCCATGCTTGCTCACTGACCATAGCCAATTAATGAACATGCACCTGTCGAACATTTGGTTCAGACACTAACAGCTTACAGCCGGTAGGTCAATTAAGCGTCCAGTTATGAAATTTACGGATCACTAGGAGGCCTTTCACTGACTCTGACAAAACACCAAAAGAAAGATGCAACGGGTCCCCTGCTCCATCTTGCGTGAACTGTTCTTAGGCCTGGTGGAGGAAGGCCATGGAGGACCTGCAAGATGTGGCCAGGGGGCAAATTACATTGCAATGTACGTACCTGGTGAGACGCCTAAAGACAGCAACTACAGGCGAGACAGGAACGGGACAGACGGTCCTCCTCGCAGTGGCAGACGCACTGTGAAACAACCCCCTGCACAGGTATCGGTAACACGTGCGAACGATCACACCTGCGGGACAGGTACACGATGGGGCAACAACAACTGTCCCGAGCTACACAAGGACACGCACAATCCCTCTATCAGCGTGCTGCCTACTGGTCGCTAATAGGCCTGAGAGAGGAAATTGTAGGCCTGTTGTAAAGGTTAGGTTCCTCACTAGAAATCACAGGCAACACAGTTACCTCATGCGCAAATCCACCTAACGTCGCTGGACCAGAACCAGGACTGGAAAACAGGTGCCTCTGAACCTGACGAGTAAGGGGATTTGGCTCACCAGGGGTGAATGGTTTCAGGTAGCAAGGTTTGCTTCTGCTGCCTGCAAGTTTCATTAAAGGAGATTCTGCTTCCCCAAGAGCCTTTCATCGCAAAGATCTGGCGTTTATCGTCGAAGGACTTACTCCGCAATAGGTCCGTTCACACGGCAGAGATCTGGCACTGCCCAAGAGGGGCTGATCGATTTGGACTCAGGATGATCTGTCTGGGCCAGGTAGCAGGAGTTGCGTCAATGCGCCGTCTAGAGTGAGGGAGATGAGTAGTTCATGCTAGATTAAGCTCGTCGGAGCTAGGAAGTTGGGTGCATCATGTCATAGGGTCTTCGGCAGAAAGTTGCTTGCTGTCCAATCAAGCTCGCATCTAGGCAAGTGACGGGGTCATGCCCAGGGAAGACAAGTCTTCTCATACGCTAAGACTCCTGGCTCCCTACTCCAGGTCATTAGGCAGAGGGTAACGGCCTGGGCCATAGCCTCATAGCAGCAGAATCTTTTGGCGTCGCTGCAATGGCTCATTCATTCGGCACAGACTTGGCCTGCAAATGACCAATAAGGGCCTTCACAGATAATGGCGACAATGGGGTCCCTGGCCCTGGCACCCAAAGCCATACTGCTAGGGTCCTTGTCATAGGCAGTCTGAGTGTCCGTTACTTTGTCCTAAGCAATAAGTTAGCAGATAGCAGAGATTATGTCCTGCCTAGTCGATTCTGCGATAAGATGCAGAGAGACTGAAGAGGGCCGCATGATCTCAATCCATAGTTGAGCATCAGGCAGAATGGTCTTTGCTGCTGGGCCGCATTTGCGATTTGGCCACAGGATGGTATTGCGATAGCACAGTATTTAGCTTGCGCAATAGCCTCATAGGCAGAGCGTTGGCGGCCCCCCAAAGGCTTTCAATTAGCAGGAGGATCTGCTGGCCCCAGAACAGTTACGGGAGGGCCATACTTAGGCAGTGGATCTGCTTCACGCGAATGCTCGCTCTTGGTAGGCGAAGGACTGCTCTGCGCGAGTACGGCTTCTATTCCTAAATATGCAGGCAGAGGATTGCTAAGCCCAACTCATGGAAACTCATATGGGAGAGGATCGTTGTGCTAGCGTCCATGAGAAGGAGGCTTCATAGCACACGGGATCTTGGCTTGACCCATTTTAATAGCGTCAATGAGGGCCATAAGGGGGTCTTGCTGGCCTGGCTAGAGTCCACACCCAACGATATAGGGGCATAGAGATCTGGCTGGGACAAAACTATCACTTAGCAGGAGGGGTTCTGCTGGGGATCTCACAAAAGCTTTTTTCAATTAGTCAGGAGTATAGGTCCTGGACTGTCAATGATGGCATATGTTAGAGGATCTAGCTGCACAAAGTTTTTGCATTTTCAGTCCATGGATAGGTCTTTGCTGCTGCATCTCAATGCCTCATAGTTGAGTTTGGCTGTGCTCCATAAACAAGACTACTATACACTAGATGGTAGGCACTGTTTACAAAAGCGGGTGCATAGGCAGTTTGAGCACTTGCACAAAGTTTCATGCTGCCGTCATAAGCAAGAGATGTATTTGCTCTGCCCAGTGAGCGACCTATAGCAGAGGTATTCTTGGCTATCCGCGGATTGGCCTCAGTAGCAGATGGTTACCAGCTGGGCGCAGAGGCTAGCTTTCAATGGACAGGATAGTAGAGCCGCTGGGCACCAAACAAAAATAGACCTTTAATTCATGGACGTAAGGATACTGCTGCGTACAGTACCTCGAATACGAGATACATAGACTGCTGGGCCCCATAGCTCCTTAGAGAGAGTTCGTGACGTAGCACAAAATGAGGTGCGCTTAATTACAGAGGGGATTCTGCGTGCTATTGAGCGCTCATAGAGAGATACATTGCATTCTCCATGCAACATGAAATACTAGGAAAGGAAGATGCTGGGCTCACTAGCTGTCAATATAGCAAGACTTCTAGCGTTCGGCTCGCCTACTCATCCTCCCTCCTCATCAAGGCAGAATACGGAGGCAGACGAGATCTGCTACGGTCGCGCATCTTAACCACCGTCAGAGACTAGAAGAATCGAGGGCTTGCAGCTTATGGAGAGCGCTCTACGCTAGGATGTAGCTGCACAACTGAGCCATAACTCATAGCAGGAGGGATGGTCGCACGTAATCAACGCATACAGGTTCAAGTATGTAGTGACGGGTACGTGCTGCCTTGAGAACAGATGCTCACGGAAAAAGACTTCCTTCATAAAGTAGGTGGGTTCTATGCGTTCATTCAAACTGGCCGTACGCACAGCTGCACGGCAAAGATCAACGCATGCCCCATAGTCTCAGCCACAAGCGATAAGAAAGAAGTGGCATGCCCAGAAGCGAACTTCACGCGCGTACTCAGTGCAGCACGTGAGTTCCTCGCTATTCGCGCACACTAGTTTGGCACAGACAATAAGGAGCCAGCAGGTCATTCTGGCACGCACTGGCCATCTAATAAAAAGCTATTCACATAGAGAGAAGGTGGGATATAATAGCTACGACGCAAAGCACTTGGAAAAGTACGAGATAGACTGGGGGAGGGAATTACATGCTAGACAAGTGTTACAGAGCAGCTCCACTGGCCGAGGACCTGAGATTCGCACATAAGCCTCGATAGCTATGGGTTCTGGGCTGTCGTATAGGGGCATTCATCGAAACGAGGAAGGAGGTATGACTTGGGGTCACAAGCAATAGCTGAAGGCGATCATTTAGAGGGCAGTAGGAACTGCGGCCCGAACTCATAGCAATGGACACAATCGTCGCCTGGGCCCAATAGAGCGCTCGATAGGGACAAGGAGACTACTGTCTGGGCTCGAATTGAGCCTCACATATGTGCGGCGAGAGGGAGCTTGGCGCGAGGGCTAGGCTCGAGTTGGAGTCTATAAGAGCGGGAGATGTCTCGGATCGACAACTATACAGCTATGTGAAGGATGAAGAGGGAGGAGCTTCATAGGACGGATCTATGTGGGAAGCAGCAGAGAGAAAATGCTCTGGCTCTTCACACGGTAGCCGAATGTTTTCAGTGAGGCACACTCACTCCTGAATGAGGGCTTATGGGGCGCAGATCATGTTAATTGAGGCTATGGGCAGCAGTTTCTCTTGCTATGACGACTTTTGGGGCAGCAGACCTCTGGCCATAGGGCTACCCTCGCGGCTGCGAAGCAGACGGTCCTAGCCTTTAATAGTTAAGGCATGATGGCGAATCATGCTCACATCTATATATAACCTGACGTAGTGAAGCACATATGGAGCCAGCAGGCTCTCACATGGCCATATGCAAAAGCGTGGTGCAAAGCTATAGATCTTGCAAGTCTACTCGATAACTTATTGGCAGCTGAGTCTCTGGCGAAGAGAGGCTATGGAAAACGGGCCATTGATCTGGCTGCTTAATTGATGGCTATGGGTGCAGCAGATCTCTGCTATGATGGCTAATAGGGACAGCATAATATCTCGACTTATGAGAGTCGTTCTCGAGGGGCAGCACAGTACCATACATTCTTATGAAGTTTTCGGCAGGCAGACCTCGGACTGTACGAACGCTATGCTGTACACTAAGCCACTATCTCTGCTATGAGGCAGACTGTGTGTTGGCAATGCGGAGATACGTCTGACGTCATGTATAGGGACCGTGAGTGGATAGAGAAGGAATAATCTAGGGGCGCCTGTGGAAGTTTGCTATGGGGACAAGATATGCTGGCCTAATATCGGACGGCATATGGGGGTTCAGGTCGAGATTGCCACCTGGGTGGGCCTCTTCAGATATGAGCTGCCATGTGGGTGGGCAATCCATGATCTTCAATGAGTTGATGTTATGGG
The DNA here is from genome assembly GCF_002910315.2 of Salvelinus sp. IW2-2015. NCBI lineage: Eukaryota > Metazoa > Chordata > Actinopteri > Salmoniformes > Salmonidae > Salvelinus > Salvelinus sp. IW2-2015. The sequence continues at coordinate 473,182 of NW_019942612.1, read as the reverse complement.
ACAGCCAGATCTCTGCTATGAGGCTATGGGCAGCAGGATCTTAACAGGCTATATAGAGAGCAGGCTATGTAGAGAGACCGACAGATATCTCGTGCACATATGTCGATAGCATGGTAAAAGTTAGTTGTTCTGCATGGAGCAGCTAAAGTGAGGGAATGCTCATATTTCTGAATCGACCTATGCAGGTGACGTTTGTGGCAGCAGTCAACAGTCATCAGCTCTATACCTTGTAATGAAATTGAGGCAATCAAGTTACATATATGAATTCTGGCTTAATGAGGCCTAAGGCAACCTGGATCATCTACTTGCTTATTGAATGGACTTAATTAGGGTCAGTCAGATTCTTAGGTATTGGAGGCTATCGAGCGCTATTGCATTGACACGCTTTTGTGCATCTTCGCTCAGTAGTATTCTTGTTTGCTATGAGGCTTTTGGAGGGGACAAAGCAGAGGATTACACTTTGCTATGTACAGGCCTTAGGGGTCAGACCCCCAGACAAATTTTTTCTGGGCAAGATGCAGTTTTGGTGCAGCAGATTCTGCTAGATGAGGGATTTTGGTGTTTGATACTTACAGAGAGATGTTTCTCTTCGGCTATGAAGGTTAAATTTAGTGGCAAGACATATTCCTCATATGTAGACGTCATATTAGGTTGGCAGGCAGTACTTGGTGGTTATCGAGAGACTACGCGGTTCATTGAGATCATCTTAGTTTTGCTCATTGATGTGCTATGCGGCAGCCAGATTCTCCGCTGTTCATGAAGCTTTTGGGAGGTGACGGCAGATTTGTCATCTGCTATAGCGGCATTCAATTCGAGTCGCAGCAGATCTTCTGCTTTTGCAGACTTATGTGGCAGGCCCATGATTGCCTTATGGCTAGAGTGGACTAGGCTGGTTGGCACGTCATGCACCTCTTGCCTTCATTGGGAGTGGTTAGTGGGCCAGGCAGATTTGCTATGAAGCCTTTGGGCAGAGACTCTGCCTATTCGTGAGTTAATGGGAAGAACTGAGTAACTCTGCGCTATGATACGGCTAGGCAGCAGATCTTCTGGCTATATGGAAGAATGGCATTGGGCCAGCCCCAGAGAACGGTACTAGGCCTCTAATGACGCCGTTCTGGGCGCCACGACGAGACATCTCTGGGGCTATGAAGTACTTATGGAGGCTAGGCAGACTCGCGCTTGGATGGGTCTATGTATTAAGCCTTTGGGAGCGCATAGAACCTCTTGGCGCTATAATCGTCTCTGCTGGATCTGCAGGCAGAGTCTCTGCTTTATGCAGCTTGATGGTCCCAAGGCAGATCTCTGCTCTGCATTCAGGGATTATGGTGCTCCAGCCAAGTTCTTCATGTCTTAGATGTGATCGTCCTTTTGGGGCGCAGATCTCTGGCGCTAAGAAGCCTTTGCAAGGGCACAAAGACCTACTAGGTTAAAATAGAAGCCTTTGTGAGCTAAAGATGACAGACCCTATATCTGCCTATGCACGCTGTTGATGCACATGCAGATCATCCTGCTATGCAGGTCGCTCGGTCGACGTAGATACTTTGCGAAGAAGTGCTGTTGGGCTTTGACAGCGAGATGGTCTGCTCATGCTGGATAGAACTTTGCGTGGAGGCGGATCAGTACATGGCAACTCCTCCTTGCTATGTGCTTAGCTACCTGGTGAAGACAGATCCTTTCTATGAGGCTTTGGCTCAGACAGAATGTTTCTACTGCTATGCAATATTTCATTGAGCGTCAGCAGGCTCTGGGTAATGAGCTTGTGGCACAGATCTCTGCTATGAGGCTATGGGCCAGCAGATCTGTGGCTATGAGGCTTATTGGGGCAGCCGAAGAATCTGTCTGACCATAGGAAAGCTGTGTATCTCAAGAGGACAGTATCTCTGTACATCGGAGCGCTATAGGGACAGCATAAGATTCTTGGGGCTAGATTGAGGCTTTATCCGGGGTCGCGAGAATATTTCTGCTATAGAGCGCTTTCAGGGGACATGTCTCAATGCTCAATCACATGAGTACCTAGGGGCAAAGCAGATCTCTGCATAGCTATGGGCAGCAGATTCTTTGCTATGAAGCATGGGAAGCAGATCTCTGCTATGAGGCTATGGGCAGCAGATCTCTGCTCACTGAGCCTAAGCTCATCTAGTGAAGCTCTAGATGCGTCGTTCGTATGTAGCGATCTGGAGAGCCCACGAGGCCTCTGCGTGTAATGGTAAGGGTGGGTGCCATGGCGAAGAAATACTTGCCTATTGAACCTGTTGGGCAGCAGATGCTCTGCTACCGGCCCTTCCTCGGGGCAGCAGAACGTTTTTGTTAATGAGGAGGTATTAGGGGAAGCCAGGGCTATTGGCTCACCTGGAAAGTTTTGTGCAGCGGATTCTGCTATGTAGCGCCTATGGTAAGCAGTACTGTCTCTATGATTAGGCATGCGACTGCAACACACTCGATGCTAGTGAGTCTCAGGCAAGCAGATCCTTTCGCTAACAGGCAATGGGGGTGTCAGGATCGTCTGAGCTGCATGGCAATCTTACTGGCTGCAGCAGACGATATCTATTGCTAGTGATTGCACATGGGCAGCAGACGCTCATGCTATGAGAGCTTTGGTTCTGCGCATGGCAGGTCTCATGAGCTGGGAGCGTCACTCGCGAAGCGCAGACTCCTGGCTATTGAGGCTATGGGCAGCAGGATCTCTTGCGAATGTGAGATCATGGGGCAGCACGACTGTTGTCTCTGAGATGACTCACATAGAGCATCAATAGATCTCTCACTGCTATGAGACTATGGGCGATTAAGTCTTTGGATGCAGGTGCATTTATGACGGCAGCAGATCTAAAGAGCATATACGTGAGTGCAAGTGGAGGCACAGAGAGCTCTCTACTTACGAGCGAATGGGACGAGGATCTTTGCGTATGAGGCTATGGCAGCATGATCTGTCATGCCTTGATGAGGCGAAGTGCAGCGTATGTCTTGTGGCTAGGAGGAAGCTAGTGGAAGGCCTCGCAGATCTCTGGGACTATGTGATATGGACTCATGGACAATGACCCAGGACGCGTATCGTGTACAGATAGTAGGACCTTATGGCCAGGCGAGATCAATTGCTCAACTGAGGCAGTTATGGGAAGGACACGATCTAATGCTATGGCTAGATCCTTTGGCGGGAGAATCAAGATCATTGGCATGGGAGGGGACTAATCGTTGCAGCAGGAGCTGCTTGCTGAGGCTACGAAGGTGGAAGGCAGAGCATATGATCTCTGCTATAGTTCTATACGTGGCACGCGGTATATATTCTGGCAATAGATCGACTCTGTAGAGGACAGCCGAGGATCTCTTGCTAGGCAAGGGACTTATGGGGTACGCCCGACACATACTGGCAGGCTACTGATGGGTATGGTTGCAAGAGGCAGGTCACCTGCATAGGCCAGTCGTGTCAATCACGGCTCACGGAAGTCTGAAATACCTGCTAATTGAAAGTCTATTGGGGGGTCGAGGTCAGATTTTGCTAAATCGACGGGGCTCTAATGGGGGAAGCAGATCTCTGGCTATGGAGGCTATTGGGCAGCAGATCTCTGCTATGAGCTATGGGCAGCAGATCTTGGCTATGAGGCTATGGGAAGCAAATCTCTGCTAATGAAAGGCTACTTTTGAGCAATGCCACGAATCATGGCAGGAGCTTCTCCGCCTATGAGGTCGGGGGCTGCATCAAGGCAATCTCGCTTTGAGTTGGCAGCAGACCGTTCTAGTTAGTTGTGTGGTCAGGGCAGCAGACCTCTGGCCTATGAGGCGCCCGCGCCAATTAACTTGCTGATGGAGCTATCGCTCCAGAGGCATGAGCTTCGGCATGAGTGCATGGGCCATACGCATCCAGAAGATACTGCTCTGAGGCTATGGCAGGCAGAGGTGTCGGTAGACCTCACTAATGAGCGCTTGTCCGTGCACGATCTAGCTGCGTTGAACGAACTCACGGCAGTCGAAGACACCTCTCGCTCAATAGATGTCACATAGGGAGAAAGAGCAAGATCTATAGACATAGAATAGGCACTATTGCAAGCAGCAGAGAACAATCGACTTAGCTCATGAGGACGTATGCAGCAGAACTTGCCTTATTGGTGCAGACAGTTCTCGTGCTATGGGCTATGTGGCAGCAGATCTCGCGTATGAGGCTCTTGATGGCATGCAGCTGTACTGGTGTCTATGAGAGGCTTTTCGTGAGGCCAGGCAGATGCATCTCTCTGGAAATGAGGGTGCTGGGAGCCGAAGCAGATTCTGCATATGAAGGCTATGGGGCAGCAGATCTCTGCTATGAGGTATGGGCAGCAGTTCTCTGCTATGACGCTTTGGGCAGCAGATCTTTGCTATGAAGGCTTGGGCAAACAGACCTGCTATGAACAGGACAATCCTTGCTATGAAGCTTTGGCAGCAGACCTCTGCTATGAAGGCACGTAGTAGCAGCTAGCATCTTCGTAAAGGCAATTCTGGCGCATGTTCAAGATATCATATATACGCCTTTGAGGGGCCAAGTCAGCATACCTGCATAAATATGGCAATGCCAGTTAGGTGCCAGTGGCAGTATTCTCTCTGCCTATGGTTGAGCGCTATGGGTACAGCACTAGTTACTTTTGTCACGTAGTCGAGCTCATTGGGGCCCAGCAGATCTCTGCTAATGCATGACTTATGGAGACATACAGAGATCTCTGCTTATGAGGAGAACTATTCAGTGCAGGAGACTCTGCTATGAGATACTGGGGCATCAGCAATCAATTTGTGGACTATGACTAAGAGTGCACCTTTGGTGAAATCAAGAATATTCTGCTTACAGAGGACTTATGGTGCAAGGATTCTGCTTAATGCACCAGATTGGGCAGCCTAAATAACGCTCCATCTGACTAGTTGAGGCGTTGCTGAATGAGGTAAGTAGCATTTCTCTATGAAGCTATGGGCCAGCAGGATCTCTGCATTGATGGCTTTCATGCTGACAAAGTTTCTTTGCTTTACTGCACGCCTTTTTAACGCGCTCAAGTCCAGAGATCTGCTGTTGAAGACTTTGTGGGCAGCAGCCGTCAATGTACTGTCATAGATGCGTTTTGGTGTACACTTCAGGTCATGCAAGCTGGTAGAGAACCTTTGCGCTAGCACGAGATCTCATGGCATGTCTAAGGTGTGAGGAGCCTGCAAGCACAGGTGTATCTCCTCGCTCATGATGAATCGTCACTCGCTGTACATGCTAGTTACATCTGCTATGAGACAGCTCATGGGTCCTGACAAGATCTTCATGTCGTACTGAGAAGCTTTGGGTACGTGCCAGACAGCTTCTGGCGATGTACACACCCCACAGCATGATGCTGCCACCTCATGCTCATATGGGGGCTGTTCTTGGGATGACGAGAAGGTGTTGGTTTGCGTCAGCATCCGCGTTTTCCCTTGATGGCAAAGTGAATTTTTTGTTGATCTGACCAGAGTAACCTTCTTGCTATATGTTAGGGGAAGTCTCCAAGATTCTATGCTTTTGGCAAACACAAATGTTTTGCTTATTTTTTTCTTTAAGCAATGTTTTTTTTCCTGGCCACCTCTTCGCATAAAGACAGCTTGTGGAGTGTGTGGCTTAAAGTGGTCCTCATGGAACAGATTTCCTCTGCTGTGGGACGCCCTTTGCAGCTCCTCCAGGTTACTTTGGTCTCTTGGTTGCCTTCTGATTAAATGCCCTTCCTTTGCCTGGTCCGTGAGTTGGGTGCGGGGCTTCTCTTGTAGGCAATGTTGTTGGTGCTATGTTCTTTCCATTTTTTGAATATTATTTAATGGTGCTCTGTGGCAATGTTCAAGTTTCTGATTATTGGTTTATAACCCAACCTGGATCTGTACCTCTGCCAAACTTTGTCCCTGACCTGTTTTGGAGATCTCCTTGGCCTTTCATGGTGCTGCTGCTTGTGGTTGCCCTTGCTTTGTGGGTGGTTTGCAGGATCTCTGGGGCGCATTCAGAACAGGTGTAATATATAGGAAGATCATGTGAACCTTAGATTCACACGGTGGATCTTTATTTAGCTATCTGTTGACTTCAGAAGGTATTGGTTGCACAGATTTATTTAGGGGCTTCAATAGGCAAAGGGGAATGATTCAATGCCACGCACCCACTCTTTTTGAAACCAGTTTTATTCATTTCACTACACAACTTGGACTATTTTGTGTATGTCCATGTTGAATTCCAAAAAAACATCTATTTAAAAATTACAGGTTTGTATGTAACAAAATAGGAAAACTGGCAAGGGGGATGAATACTTTTGCCAAGGCCTGCTATATAACTGTATTCTATTTGCTACTGTATTTCAGTTTTATAGTCACTCTGACATTGCTCATCTAATAGTTATCACCTACCGGTCAAAGTTTTAGAGCACAGTTCAGGATTTTTTCTTTAGTTTGTACTATTTTTCCTACATCAACAGGCTGCTCGTTGTGGTGCGCACACCTGTCACGCATCGTTACGCGCACCTGCGCGTCAGACTCCACCTGGACTCCATCACTGTCCTGATTACTTCCCTATATACTTTTACTGCCCTTTGGTTCCTTCCCCAGGCGTTAATTGCTTTCTGTTCATGTCCAGTGCGTTGGTTTGTGTTTTTCCTTGTTTTATAGTATGTTATGTTCATTTATTAAAACACTCACTCCCTGAACTTGGTTCCGACTCCTAAGCGCGTGCGGTTCCGGACGCTCGACTACGGCAGCATCAGCGGGAGTGTTTTTTTGTATGGTTCTGGGTGGTTAAATAAGAAGTGCGTGTCTGGGAGCCGCTTCAAGCTGTGGTCAGCTCCTGTCTAGCCGGCTGCACGGGTTTCATGCTTCGGGCGGCGTCGCTGGCTATGGAAGGCTTTGGGTGTCAGGCAGATAGCTCTCTCATGCTCTGAAAAGCGCTTTGTCGGTACAGGCTGCAGTCTATCTCGTCTCAGTATGAGGCGTATGGGTATCAGTCTTCTTGGGGCTATGAGCGCTATGGCGAGCATCGATCTCTGCTATGTACAGGGTCTTGTGGCGCAGCTCTAGGATCTAGCCTGCTTACGATGAGGCTGAACGGATAAGCATTCAGTTTGTGCTATGCAGGAGGTGTTTTCGGCCGGCACAGATATCTCGGCTATGGAGGTCGTGTTGTGTGCAGAGTCAGGATCTCTGATTGCCTTAGGAAGTCTTTGGTGCTAGCAGATCTCTGGCTATTGATATGGGCTTTGGGTTGGCACTCAGATTGTTTGCTATGTAGAGTCTAGGGCTCGAAAACTCTGCGTCATTGACCGCTTTGTTAGGCAGGGCTAAAGATCTCTGTCTACTGTAGGTTGCTATATGTGGGCTAGAGATTTTTTGCTATTGTCTACGCGGCTCTTCTTTGGTGCAGCAGACTATTCTGGCTCGACGGATGTATGCGGCCACGTCAGACTTCTGGCTATGTAGGCTCTCTCGGAGCAGGACAGTGATCCTTCTCTGCTACTGAGCTCTACTCGGGCAGCAGCATCATTGCTATGGAGAGCGTTATGTTGGGCATAGCGATATCTCTGTCTAGAATTGATGCGTTGGGGCATGACTAGGTCATTTCTGCTGGATTGCAGGGCGTTTGGCAGTCATGAGCCGTGGAGATTGTCTACTGGGCGCACGTCTAGCCTCTGCACATGAAAGCGTTCGTGCGCCTACGCACTCTTCATGCTAGCGCGGGGTACTTGGGTCCTGTCACCAGACTCGTCTTACGAGATCACCCTCGTAGCCTTAGTCTCACCGGATCTCCATTCACTTCCTGATTTCTTCCTTCTATATTAAAAGAGTAAGGTTATTCTCTGCTAGAGCTTTTGGGCACGACCCTTCTGCTTATGAGGCTATGGGCAGCAGACCTCTGCTATGAAGTTTTTGTGCAGCAGATCTCTGCTATGAGGCTATGGGAAGCTAGATTCTTCTGCTATGAGGATATTGGGCATCAGATCTCTTGCTATGATGCTATGGGCAGCAGATCTTTGCTATGAGGCTATGGGCAGCAGATCTCTGCTATGAAGCTATGGGCAGCAGATCTTGCTATGAGGCTATGGCAGCAGACCTCTGCTATGAAGCTTTGTGCAGCAGATCTCTGCTATGAGGTATGGGAAGCAGATCCTTCTGTAGGAGCTATGGGCAGCAGATCTCTGCTATGGCATGGATGTTTAGTATTTCTGACTTAGTGCTTATGGTCAGCAGTTTCTGCTATGAGGCTTGGGCAGTCAGGATCTTCTGCTATGAGGCTATGGGCAGCAGATCTCTGCTATGAGGCTATGGCAGCAGATCTCTGCTATGAAGCTATGGCAGCAGATCTTGCTATGAGGCTATGGGCAGCAGCTCTCTGCTATGAGGCTATGGCAGCAGATCTTCGCTATGAGGCTATGGGAACAGATCTCTGCTATGAGGCTTGGCAGCAGCCTCTGCTTGAGCTATGGGCAGCAGATTCTGCTATGAGGCTTTGGGAAGCAGATCTCTGCTATGAGGCTTTGGGAAGCAGATCTCTGCTATGAGGCTATGGCAGCAGATCTCTGCTATGAGGCTATGGGAGCAGATCTCTGCTATGAGGTATGGCAGCAGATCTCTGCTAATGAAGCTATGGGCAGCAGATCTCTGCTATGAGGCTATGGGCAGCAGATCTCTGCTATGAGGCTATGTGCAGCAGATTCTGCTTGGGCTATGGGAGCAGATCCTGCATGACTATGGCAGCAGATCTTTGCTATGAGCTTTGGGAAGCAGATCTCTGCTATGAGCGCTATGGGGCAGCAGATCTCTGCTATGAGGCTATGGCGCAGCAGATCTCTCGCTATGAGGCTATGTGCAGCAGATCTCTGCTATGACGGCTATGTGCAG